>NW_020327098.1:0-300000 GCF_001858045.2 Oreochromis niloticus
TACTATTCCCGGATTTATTATTATTATTTCTTCAGTTTCCGCCTGAAATTTTGCAGCGAATCTCGCCCGCAGTTTTCAGACAAGCTTCATATATGTTACCTCATTTGTGCGGCTGGATCTGGAATGGTGTGCTATGACTTTGGTGTTTAGACTATTATAGTTTTGAAATATTAATATTTTAGTGAAATTTTCCCGCGCTCCTCTGCCAACAGTTTTGACAATAGGGTTACATATTAGAATTTTGTGCGGCTGGAGCTGGACTACTATGGTACGACTTTGGTGTTCATGACTTTTATAGTTTTTTAATATAAATTTTTTAGTGCAAATTTAGAAAGATTCTACTTTTTGGCGCCATAGAAACAGACTTCATTTGTGGTGTCTTGGCTCTCTCTAGTGGTATACCCGGAGTAGTACAGGCAAAAGATCTATCCTTGGCCCAAAACTCCATATCCCACAATTCATAGCACGCCTCTACAGAGGCCTCTACCGAGTCAAACAATGGCGGCCACCACTTCGTTTCTATGTCTTTTATTCGTGTTTCTAGGTCACAAACAAACTTTTAAGACATTTTCAGGCGAGAATATAGGTGTGTAAACTTCAAATATCTGCTCGTTTTATCAAGACATCCCATATTAGCAAGAGTTGTCTTATGTGTTGCTGATAGCCAGCCGGCTAGCATAGCGCCGCTAGCATAACGCCGCTAGCATAGCTAGCTAGCGCTGCTAGCGACCCTCAAAGCACCAGGCTGGGCTTATAGTGACGCGGCTAAAATTTGTTGCAACACCCGATCGCTCGCCAAGTCTGTGTTTTAGCTGGACTCATTTTTCGCTTATATGGGCCGATGATGTGGGTCGATGTGGAAAAAATAACTGAGTTGTTTGGTGGTGGAGCTAGCCGGAGCTACAACAGAGGGCACTATCCACCGGTGTGTGACAGAAAGGACATGCCGCGAACCACACATAGGAGGTGGGGCAGGACACCGCCGATCGACCGGTGGTTGCTAACCTGGAGGTCAATCGTGGATCAGGGAAAGCGAAGGTGGTTGCTAACCTGGAGGTCAATCGTGGATCAGGGAAAGCGAAGGCAGGAGCTGAGGGGTGAACTGAATTTCAGGTAAGAGTTATGAACTGCACTCTATTTGGGTCAGATATAAACCGAGTTTAGGTAGTTGTTTTCATTGTGCTGACTTTTTACAATGTACTGCATGCTAGCTAGCACGACAGCTGTGTGCGCGGTAAGTTACTGATGTTGAACTTTATTATATTCATAAGGGTTGGTTCGTCAGAGTTGCCGTACAAACGGAATCGTCCCACATTCAGAGAAAACATTACGATTTATTCTGTCGTTACGAAGCCTCCCCTGTCATTCTCTCGCCAGTTGCAACTTCACTCATGAAACTGATCAACGATCGGCTTTCGCTCTTGTTTATCGCGCTAAAGACAGCAGCACGTTTAAGCTTGATCAGCTGTTGTTAGAATTCATTTGATTTTAATTTCTAGCAGCTCCTTCAGTGGGAGACTGCGGCACCCACGGTGTGGGATGGAGAGATTTCGCAGGTCTTTCCTCCCCACTGCTGTCAGACTCCACAACAAAGACTTTAACTGATCAAACACACACATGTGCATAACACTAAGTGCAATAATCTTCCTGGCATCGTTGTATTTTTTACTCAGTTGTATATAGCATTTGTATTCTATTTTATCTTATTGTATATTTTATTCTATTTATTCTACTGTATATAGTATTTTATTTTATTCTATTCTGTACAGTTGTGTACTGTATTTATTCTTATTTTATTTTATTCTAATTTTTGCTTCATAACTTTTGCACTGTCCACTTCCTGCTGTGACAAAACAAATTTCCCACATGTGGGACTAATAAAGGTTATCTTATCTTATCTTAGTATCAGCTGATGTTTGCTGGGGCACAGCTGTAGAAGCGGCTGGTCCAAACCAGGAGATGTCCTTACTGAATCATCAGAGCTGAACTGGTGATGGAGAAACAGGTTTACCCTTTAGGTGACATGAATGAGTTGAAGGGAAGTTATGAACTGTTTCTGACAGACAAATATACACCAAGCTCCTGTTTTTGTGTAGCTGACAGCTGGTAACTGTGCAGGGGCGGATCTAGCAAAGCTTTTGCCAGGGGGCCAGGTAGGGCATTAACAGGGAAAGGGGGACACAAAGATATACTTTTCTTTCTTACTCTCATATAAAATATTTAGCTTTTATTAAATAGTTATCTGCATCTTACAACCACAGTTTGTATAATAATACACAAGATTGGCTGTAGACCATTGTTAATCATTCAGAACACTGTGTAAAAATAACAAAAAACAAAAAGTGAATGCACAGCCGGCTGTGTGGGTAAACCAACCATGTGTGAAAAGTGGTCCATAATGTAATGCTTCAAAGTAGAGCTGGGCGATATATCGAGTTTTTTAAAAATATCGATATATTTTTATACGAGATATAAGATGTGACAATATCCTTTATATCGATATAGTCTATGTTACATAATTATAGTTGCGGAGCCGCAAGTTTGCCTCTCTTTCGTCCACTTTGTCTTTACGCAACGTTACTCGACCTCGCCTCTCCTTCACTGAACACAGCTCCCCCTCCTCCTCCATCGCTTCACCTGCAGGCAGCGACAAGATGGACACGGCAAATCTCCGTTAATGAGTTACTGCGCATCGCCCCGTGCGTGGGCCTGGACGGCGTCAACGTGTTAACGAGCTAACCACGCTAACGAGCTAACCACGCTAACGCCATGCACGGCCTGAAATCCTTTCATTCTCTCAAAAGTTGACTGCGTGCCTTTTGTATGAATTCTGGTTGTGCTTGATGACCGTGAACCGATTTTATGTGATACACAGCGCTCAGCAGTCTGTCAATAAATGTTTTAGTTCGACTTTGCTAAGCTACGGAGCTGCACCGCTTGATGGATTGTCGGAGCATTACAGCTACCGAGGAGCCTCGCGGAGTGATACGTACTGTGCTTCAACGTAATATTACCGTATTTTGTGTGTATAAGAACCATAAATGGCTCCTGTTCAGAGACATGGTTACGAAGCGGATTTCAAACTCCAGGCTGTCAGTCACGCAGTAGAAGTTGGGAACAGAGCAGCTGTGAAATCTGTCTTTGTTATTATGCTCAGCGTCTGTTAGTTTACATTTTGACTGCACAATTGTGAGCTCTTTGTTATGCACAAAACAACATAGTTTTCTTTTATTTATAGAGCATCATTCTTTAATAAATGCTCATAATTTATTTTTGAGTAGTTTTTTCATGTACATCTATGCTGTATGTTAATAAAAGTGCCTGTGTGACATCTGGGACACAGCTTTGACTAAGAACTCTCTTTTTGTTCTTACTTTATGGCTTTAAAAAGATATCGAGATATATATCTTATATTGCCATCCAGCTAAAAAATATCGAGATATGAATTTTGGGTCATATCGCCCAGCTCTACTTCAAAGCGTGTTCATGCAAAAATTGTCGGGTCTGCCGTGGTACAATGGGACTTCTGCTCATGAACCTGTGTGCACAGCGTCTGCAAATCGGCGCTGTACGAAGTAACTTCATCTTTACACAAAACTGTAAGCTGTCATCTGTGAAGCGTGAGCGGTGTTTGTTTTTACCATAGTTCATGGTGGAGAATGGCTGCTCTTCTGAGTTTTGCTCTCTGTAGCTGTATGAATGGCAAACTACAGTGATTAGCAGCGGCATAGGCACACATAAAATTTCTTCTGAAATTTTCGCTTTCTAGTTATTATTATTATTATTCTTCAGTTTCCGCCTGAAATTTTGCAGCGAAACTCGCCCCGCAGTTTTGAGACAAGCTTCATATATATTACCTCATTTTGTGCGGCTGGATCAGGAATGGTGTGCTATGACTTTTGGTGTTTATAACTATTATAGTTTTTTAAATATTAATATTTTAGTGAAAATTTTCCCGCGCTTCTCTGCCAAACAGTTTTGAAAATAGGGTTACATATGTTAGATCATTTTGTGCGGCAGGAGCTGGACTAGTATGGTATACACTTTTGGTGTTTATAACTTTTATAGTTTTTGAAATATTTAGATTTTAGTGCAAATTTAGGCCAATTTCCATAGAAACAGACTTTATTTGTGGTGGGTTGGCTCTCTCTAGTGGTATACCGGAGTAGTACGGCTGAAAATCTGTATGCTTGTTACAAAACTCCATATCCCATAATTCATAGCACCCCTCTTCCGAGTTAAACAATGGCGGACACCACTTCGTTTTATATGTCTTTTATTCGTGTTTCTAGGTCACAAAATACACTTTTAAGATATTTTCAGGTGAGAATGTAGGTGTGTAAACTTCAATATCTGCTCGTTTTATCAAGACATCCCATATTAGCGACAATTCTCTTAAGTGTTGCTGATAGCCGGCTAGCTAGCTAGCGCCGCTAGCTTAGCTAGCTAGCGCCCCTTCGTGAAAAACCACCCAGGCTTGGCTGATAGTGAGGTGGCTAAAATTTGTTTAATCGCCTGATCGCTCGGCAAGGGTCTGTGTCTTAGCTGGACTTACTTTTCGTTTATATGGGCCGATGATGCTGGTCGATGTGGAAAAAATAACTGAGTTGTTTGGTGGTGGAGCTACAACAGAGGGCAGCTATCCACCGGTGTGTGACAGAAAGGACATGCCGCGAACGAGACATACAAGGCGGTGAGGCTACCGCCGATCGTCCGGTGTTTGCTAACGCGGAGGTCAATCGTGGATCAGGGAAAGCGAAGGCAGGAGCGTGAGGTGAACTGATTTCAGGTAAGAAGTTATGACCTGCACTCTATTTGGGTCAGATATAAACCGAGTTTAGGTGTAGTTTATTTAGCAACAGTTCTCTTACGTGTTGGTGATAGCCGGCTGGCTAGCTAGCTAGCGCCGCTAGCTTAGCTAGCTAGCGCGGCTAGCGACCCTTCGTAAAAACCACCCAGGCTTGGCTGATAGTGAGGTGGCTAAAATTTGTTTAATCGCCCGATCGCTCGGCAAGGGTCTGTGTCTTAGCTGGACTTATTTTTCGTTTATATGGGCCGATGATGCTGGTCGATGTGGAAAAAATAACTGAGTTGTTTGGTGGTGGAGCTACAACAGAGGGCAGCTATCCACCGGTGTGTGACAGAAAGGACATGCCGCGAACGAGACATACAAGGCGGTGAGGCTACCGCCGATCGTCCGGTGTTTGCTAACGTGGAGGTCAATCGTGGATCAGGGAAAGCGAAGGCAGGAGCGTGAGGTGAACTGAATTTCAGGTAAGAAGTTATGGCCTGCACTCTATTTGGGTCAGATATAAACCGAGTTTAGGTGTAGTTTATTTTCGTTGTGCTGACTTTTTCAATCACTTACAATAACTCGTACTGCGTGCTAGCTAGCACTACGGAGTTTGTATACAGCTGTGTGCGCGCTAAGTTACCGATGTTACCGATGTTGAACTTTATGACAGCCTCCCCTGTCATTCTCTCGCCTGTTGAAACTTCAGTCATGAAACAGATCAATGATCGGCTTTTCTCTCTTGTTTGTTTATCGCGCTAAACAACAGCAGCACGTTTAAGCTTGATCAGCTGTTGTTAGAATTCATTTGCTTTTAATTTCTAGTATCAGCTGATGTTTGCTGGAGCATGAAGATGAAATCAGGAGATGTCCTTACTGAATCATCAGAGCTGAACAGGTGATGGAGAAACAGGTTTACCCTTAGGTGACATGAATGAGTTGAAGGGAAGTTATGAACTGTTTCTGACAGACAAATATACACCAAGCTCCTTTTTTTGTGTAGCTGACAGCTGGTAACTGTGCAGGGGCGGATCTAGCAAAGCTTTTGCCAGGGGGCCAGGTAGGGCATTAACAGAGAAAGGTGGACATAAAGATATACTTTTCTTTCTTACTCTCATATAAAATATTTAGCTTTTATTAAATAGTTATCTGAATCTCACAACCAAAGTTTGTATAATAATACACAGGATTGGCTGTAGACCATTGTTCATAATTCAGAACACTGTCTAAAAATAACAAAAAACAAAAAGTGAATGCATGTGTGAAAAGTGGTCTATAATGTAATGCTTCAAAGTGTGTTCATGCAAACATTGTCGGGTCTGCCGTGGTACAATGGGACTTCTGCTCATGAACCTGTGTGCACAGCGTCTGCAAATCGGCGCTGTACAAAGTAACTTCATCTTTACACAAAACTGTAAGCTGTCATCTGTGAAGCGTGAGCGGTGTTTGTTTTTACCATAGTTCATGGTGGAGAATGGCTGCTCTTCTGAGTTTTGCTCTCTGTAGCCGTATGAATGGCAAACTACAGTGATTAGCAGCGGCATAGGCACACATAAAATTTCTTCTGAAATTTTCGCTTTCTAGTTATTATTATTATTATTATTATTATTCTCCAGTTTCCGCCTGAAATTTTGCAGCGAATCTCGCCTCGCAGTTTTGAGACAAGCTTCATATATGTTACCTCATTTTGTGCGGCCGGATCTGGAATGGTGTGCTATGACTTTTGGTGTTTATGAATTTTATAGTTTTTTAAATATTAATATTTTAGTGAAAATTTTCCCGCGCTCCTCTGCCAAACAGTTTTGACATTAGGATTACATATGTTAGATCATTTTGTGCGGCTGGAGCTGGGCTAGTATGGTGTGACTTTTGGTGTTTATAACTTTTATAGTTTTTGAAATATTTAGATTTTAGTGCAAATTTAGGCCAATTCATCTTTTGGCGCCAAATAAACAGACTTCATTTGTGGTGTCTTGGCTCTCTCTAGTGGTATACCGGGAGTAGTACAGCCGAAAAGAGTTATCCTTGTGTTGAAAACTCCATATCCCACAATTCATAGCACGCCTCTACAGAGTGAACAATGGCAGCCACCACTTCGTTTTATATGTCTTTTATTCGTGTTTCTAGGTCACAAAATAAGCTTTTAAGATATTTTCAGGCGAGAATCTAGGTGTGTAAACTTCAAATATCTGCTTGTTTTATCAAGACATCCCATATTTAGCGACAGTGCTCTGACTACGTCGGTCCTGCCTGACAGCTAGCCGGCTACCTAGCTAGCTGCCGCACTTGGCTGCAAATGGATAGCGAGGGGACTCTCTCTGTAGTTTCACCTCCCCGGTCTCTCGCAAATGCTCGCATAGAATCGGAGTTACAGCTGGATGTGGAAAAAATAACTGAGTTGTTTGGTGGTGCTATAACGCGGAGCTACAACAGTGGGCAGCTATCCACCGGTGTATGACAGAAAGGATATGCCGCGAATGAGACATACGAGGCAGGCGACTGGTGTTTGCTAACGCGGAGGTCAATCGTGGATCAGGGAAAGCGAAGGCAGGAGCGTGAGGTGAACTGAATTTCAGGTAAGAAGTTATGACCTGCACTCTATTTGGGTCAGATATAAACCGAGTTTAGGTGTAGTTTATTTAGCAACAGTTCTCTTACGTGTTGCTGATAGCCGGCTAGCTAGCTAGCTAGCGCCGCTAGCTTAGCTAGCTAGCGCGGCTAGCGACCCTTCGTGAAAACCACCCAGGCTTGGCTGATAGTGAGGTGGCTAAAATGTGTTTAATCGCCCGATCGCTCGGCAAGGGTCTGTGTCTTAGCTGGACTTATTTTTCGTTTATATGGGCCGATGATGCTGGTCGATGTGGAAAAAATAACTGAGTTGTTTGGTGGTGGAGCTACAACAGAGGGCAGCTATCCACCGGTGTGTGACAGAAAGGACATGCCGCCAACGAGACATACGAGGCCGGGCAGGCGATTGCTAACGCGGTGGTCAATCATGGATCAGGGAAAGCGAAGGCAGGAGCGTGAGGTGAACTGAATTTCAGGTAAGAAGTTTTGAACTGCACTCTATTTCGGTCAGATATAAACCGAGTTTAGGTGTAGTTTATTTTCGTTGTGCTGACTTTTTCAATCACGTACAATAACTCGTACTGCGTTCTAGCTAGCACGACGGAGTTTCTATACAGCTGTGTGCGCATGTTGAACTTTATGACAGCCTCCCCTGTCGAAACTTCAGTCATGAAACTGATCAATGATCGGCGTTTCTCTCTTGTTTGTTTATCGCGCAAAACAACAGCAGCACGTTTAAGCTTGATCAGCTGTTGTTAGAATTCATTTGCTTTTAATTTCTGGTATCAGCTGATGTTTGCTGGAGCTACAGCTGTAAAAACGGCAGATGTCCTTACCGAATCATCAGAGCTGAACTGGTGATGGAGAAACAGGTTTACTCTTTAGGTGACATGAATAAGTTGAAGGGAAGTTATGAACTATTTTTGACAGACAAATACAGGGAGTGCAGAATTATTAGGCAAGTTGTATTTTTGAGGAATAATTTTATTATTGAACAACAACCATGTTCTAAATGAACCCAAAAAACTCATTAATATCAAAGCTGAAAGTTTTTGGAAGTAGTTTTTAGTTTTAGCTATTTTAGGGGGATATCTGTGTGTGCAGGTGACTATTACTGTGCATAATTATTAGGCAACTTAACAAAAAACAAATATATACCCATTTCAATTATTTATTTTTACCAGTGAAACCAATATAACATCTCCACATTCACAAATATACATTTCTGACATTCAAAAACAAAACCAAAGCAAATCAGCGACCAATATAGCCACCTTTCTTTGCAAGGACACTCAAAAGCCTGCCATCCATGGATTCTGTCAGTGTTTTGATCTGTTCACCATCAACATTGCATGCAGCAGCAACCACAGCCTCCCAGACACTGTTCAGAGAGGTGTATTGTTTTCCCTCCTTGTAAATCTCACATTTGATGATGGACCACAGGTTCTCAATGGGTTCAGATCAGGTGAACAAGGAGGCCATGTCATTAGTTTTTCTTCTTTTATACCCTTTCTTGCCAGCCACGCTGTGGAGTACTTGGACGCGTGTGATGGAGCATTGTCCTGCATGAAAATCATGTTTTTCTTGAAGGATGCAGACTTCTTCCTGTACCACTGCTTGAAGAAGGTGTCTTCCAGAAACTGGCAGTAGCACTGTGAGTTGAGCCTGACTCCATCCTCAACCCGAAAAGGCCCCACAAGCTCATCTTTGATGATACCAGCCCAAACCAGTACTCCACCTCCACCTTGCTGGCATCTGAGTGGGACTGGAGCTCTCTGCCCTTTACCAATCCAGCCACGGGCCCATCCATCTGGCCCATCAAGACTCACTCTCATTTCATCAGTCCATAAAACCTTAGAAAAATCAGTCTTGAGATATTTCTTGGCCCAGTCTTGACGTTTCAGCTTGTGTGTCTTGTTCAGTGGTGGTCGTCTTTCAGCCTTTCTTACCTTGGCCATGTCTCTGAGTATTGCACACCTTGTGCTTTTGGGCACTCCAGTGATGTTGCAGCTCTGAAATATGGCCAAACTGGTGGCAAGTGGCATCTTGGCAGCTGCACGCTTGACTTTTCTCAGTTCATGGGCAGTTATTTTGCGCCTTGGTTTTTCCACACGCTTCTTGCGACGCTGTTGACTATTTTGAATGAAACGCTTGATTGTTCGATGATCACGCTTCAGAAGCTTTGCAATTTTAAGACTGCTGCATCCCTCTGCAAGATATCTCACTATTTTTGACTTTTCTGAGCCTGTCAAGTCCTTCTTTTGACCCATTTTGCCAAAGGAAAGGAAGTTGCCTAATAATTATGCACACCTGATATAGGGTGTTGATGTCATTAGACCACACCCCTTCTCATTACAGAGATGCACATCACCTAATATGCTTAATTGGTAGTAGGCTTTCGAGCCTATACAGCTTGGAGTAAGACAACATGCATGAAGAGGATGATGTGGACAAAATACTCATTTGCCTAATAATTCTGCACTCCCTGTAAACACCAAGCTCCTTTTTTTGTGTAGCTGACAGCTGGTAACTGTGCAGGGGCGGATCTAGCAAAGCTTTTGCCAGGGGGCCAGGTAGGGCATTAACAGAGAAAGGTGGACATAAAGATATACTTTTCTTTCTTACTCTCATATAAAATATTTAGCTTTTATTAAATGCTTATCCGAATCTTACAACCAAAGTTTGTATAATAATACACAAGGTTGGCTGTAGACCATTGTTCATCATTCAGAACACTGTGTAAAAATAACAAAAAACAAAAAGTGAATGCAAAAGTGCATATATATATTTATTTTATGTGTTTGATGTGTGTGTCGGGGCGTGGTCTACAGTGCCGCTGCAGGGGAGGTGGACCCACGGGTGTAAAGTCTGTGCTCTCTTGGCTGTTTTTTGGGTGTGTGTTGGGCTATGAGTTGAAAAGCTACAGCTGCCTGTGTGGGTACACCAACCATGTGTGAAAAGTGGTCCATAACATAATGCTTCAAAGCGTGTTCATGCAAACATTGTTGGGTCTGCCGTGGTACAATGGGACTTCTGCTCATGAACCTGTGTGCACAGCGTCTGCAAATCGGGGCTGTACAAAGTCACTTCATCTTTACCCAAAACTGTAAGCTGTCATCTGTGAGGTGCGAGCGGTGTTTGTTTTATCATAATTCATGGTGGAGAATGGCTGCTCTGCTGAGTTTTGCTCTCTGTAGCTGTATGAATGGCAAACTACACTGATTACCAGCGGCATAGGCACACATAAAATTTCTTCTGAAATTTTCCCTTTCTAGTTATTATTATTATTGTTATTATTATTCTCCAGTTTCCGCCTGAAATTTTGCAGCGAATCTCGCCCCGCAGTTTTGAGACAAGCTTCATATATGTTACCTCATTTTGTGCGGCCGGATCTGGAATGGTGTGCTATGACTTTTGGTCTTTGTGAATGTTATAGTTTTTTAAATATTAATATTTTAGTGAAAATTTTCCCGCGCTCCTCTGCCGAACAGTTTTGACATTAGGGTTACATATGTTAGATCATTTTGTGCGGCTGGAGCTGGACTATTATGTCATGACTTTTGGTGTTCATGACTTTTATAGTTTTTTTAATATTAATATTTTAGTGCAAATTTAGGCCAATTCATCTTTTGGCGCCAAATAAACAGACTTCATTTGTGGTGTGTTGGCTCTCTCTAGTGGTATGCCGGGAGTGGTACAGCCTGTGTACCCTTATTTGGATTACCGTAATGATGACAATTTCAACGGTGCGCACAGCGTCGCTGCTTTCAGGAGCCATTGGAATTTTTAAGGTTGCGCAAATCATTCAAAAGTTACGGTAATGCTTGGTGGAAAACTCAATATCCCACAATTCATAGCACACCTCTACAGAGTGAACAATGGCGGCCACCACTTCGTTTTATATGTCTTTTATTCGTGTTTCTAGGTCACAAAATAAGCTTTTAAGATATTTTCAGGCGAGAATGTAGGTGTGTAAACTTCAAATATCTGCTTGTTTTATCAAGACATCCCATATTTAGCGACAGTGCTCTGACTACGTCGGTCCTGCCTGACAGCTAGCCGGCTACCTAGCTGGCTACCTAGCTAGCTGCCGCACTTGGCTGCAAATGGATAGCGAGGGGACTCTCTCTGTCGTTTCACCTCCCTGGTCTCTCGCAAATGCTCGCATAGAATCGGAGTTACAGCTGGATGTGGAAAAAATAACTGAGTTGTTTGGTGGTGGAGCTACAACAGAGGGCAGCTACCCACCGGTGTGTGACAGAAAGGACATGCCGCCAACGAGACATATGAGGCCGGGCAGGCGATTGCTAACGCGGAGGTCAATCGTGGATCAGGGAAAGCGAAGGCAGGAGCTTGAGGTGAACTGAATTTCAGGTAAGAAGTTATGAACTGCACTCTATTTGGGTCAGATATAAACCGAGTTTAGGTGTAGTTTATTTAGCAGCAGTTCTCTTATGTGTTGCTGATAGCCGGCTAGCTAGCTAGTGCCGCTAGCATAGTTAGCTAGCACCGCTAGCGACCCTTCGTGAAAAAGCACCCAGGCTTGGCTTATATTGAGGCGGGTGAAACTCGTGTCAGCACCCGGTCGCTCGCCGACAGTATGTGTTTTAGCTGGACTTATTTTTCGTTTATATGGACCGATGATTTATTTATTTATTCATTTTAGTAACGGTATAAACAGTGAAAGGTGGTGGATTGGCCAGATGTAAACTTCAAATATCTGCTCGTGTTACCAAGACATCCCATATTAGCTCTGATGTTTTCGGTGCCTGCAAAGAGCTAGACAGGTAGCTAGCTAACCCGAGCTGGCTGTCTTTTTGACTCAGGGTCATAGCTGGACTTATTTTTCGTTTTTATGAGCCGATGAGGGGTTTTTTTAGTAACGGTACAAACAGTGAAAGGCGGTGGATTGTCCAGATGCTGGTCGATGTGGAAAAAATAACTGAGTTGTTTGGTAGTCGCTGACGCGGAGCTACGACCGAGGGCAGCTATCCACCGGTGTGTGTCAGAAAGAACATGCGGGGAACGAGGCGGCGAGGCGACCGCCGATCGACCGGTGGTAGATCGTGGATCAGGGAAACCGAAGGCAGGAGAAGCAGGCGGCTGCCGGTCGGAGCGTGAGGTGAACTGAATTTCAGGTAAGAAGTTATGACCTGCACTCTATTTGGGTCAGATATAAACCGAGTTTAGGTGTAGTTTATTTTTGTTGTGCTGACTTTTTACAATCAGTTATAATAACTCGTACTGCGTGGTAGCTAGCACGATGGAGTTTATGACAGCCTCCCCTGTCATTCTCTCGCCTGTTCAAACTTCAGTCATGAAACTGATCAATGATCGGCTTTTCTCTCTTGTTTGTTTATCGCGCTAAACAACAGCAGCACGTTTAAGCTTGATCAGCTGTTGTTAGAATTCATTTGATTTTAATTTCTAGTATCAGCTGATGTTTGCTGGAGCCACAGCTGTAGAAGCGGCTGGTCGAAACCAGGAGATGACCTTACTGAATCATCAGAGCTGAACTGGTGATGGAGAAACAGGTTTACCTTTTTTTTAGGTGACATGAATGAGTTGAAGGGAAGTTATGAACTGTTTCTGAGAGAAATAAACACCAAGCTCCTTTTTTTATTTAGCTGACAGCTGGTAACTGTGCAGGGGCGGATCTAGCAAAGCTTTTGCCAGGGGGCCAGGTAGGGCATTAACAGAGAAAGGTGGACACAAAGATATACTTTTCTTTGTTACTCTCATACAGGGAGTGCAGAATTATTAGGCAAGTTGTATTTTTGAGGAATAATTTTATTATTGAACAACAACCATGTTCTCAATGAACCCAAAAACACATTAATATCAAAGCTGAATGTTTTCGGAAGTAGTTTTTAGTTTGTGTTTAGTTTTAGCTATTTTAGGGGGATATCTGTGTGTGCAGGTGACTATTACTGTGCATAATTATTAGGCAACTTAACAAAAAACAAATATATACCCATTTCAATTATTTATTTTTACCAGTGAAACCAATATAACATCTCCACATTCACAAATATACATTTCTGACATTCAAAAACAAAACAAAACAAATCAGCGACCAATATAGCCACCTTTCTTTGCAAGGACACTCAAAAGCCTGCCATCCATGGATTCTGTCAGTGTTTTGATCTGTTCACCATCAACATTGCGTGCAGCAGCAACCACAGCCTCCCAGACACTGTTCAGAGAGGTGTACTGTTTTCCTTCCTTGTAAATCTCACATTTGATGATGGACCACAGGTTCTCAATGGGGTTCAGATCAGGTGAACAAGGAGGCCATGTCATTAGTTTTTCTTCTTTTATACCCTTTCTTGCCAGCCACGCTGTGGAGTACTTGGACGCATGTGATGGAGCATTGTCCTGCATGAAAATCATGTTTTTCTTGAAGGATGCAGACTTTTTCCTGTACCACTGCTTGAAGAAGGTGTCTTCCAGAAACTTGCAGTAGGACTGGGAGTTGAGCTTGACGCCATCCTCAACCCGAAAAGGCCCCACAAGCTCACCTTTGATGATACCAGCCCAAACCAGTACTCCACCTCCACCTTGCTGGCGTCTGAGTGGGACTGGAGCTCTCTGCCCTTTACCAATCCAGCCACGGGCCCATCCATCTGGCCCATCAAGACTCACTCTCATTTCATCAGTCCATAAAACCTTAGAAAAATCAGTCTTGAGATATTTCTTGGCCCAGTCTTGACGTTTCAGCTTGTGTGTCTTGTTCAGTGGTGGTCGTCTTTCAGCCTTTCTTACCTTGGCCATGTCTCTGAGTATTGCACACCTTGTGCTTTTGGGCACTCCAGTGATGTTGCAGCTCTGAAATATGGCCAAACTGGTGGCAAGTGGCATCTTGGCAGCTGCACGCTTGACTTTTCTCAGTTCATGGGCAGTTATTTTGCGCCTTGGTTTTTCCACACGCTTCTTGCGACCCTGTTGACTATTTTGAATGAAACGCTTGATTGTTCGATGATCACGCTTCAGAAGCTTTGCAATTTTAAGACTGCTGCATGCCTCTGCAAGATATCTCACTATTTTTGACTTTTCTGAGCCTGTCAAGTCCTTCTTTTGACCCATTTTGCCAAAGGAAAGGAAGTTGCCTAATAATTATGCACACCTGATATAGGGTGTTGATGTCATTAGACCATACCCCTTCTCATTACAGAGATGCACATCACCTAATATGCTTAATTGGTAGTAGGCTTTCGAGCCTATACAGCTTGGAGTAAGACAACATGCATGAAGGGGATGATGTGGACAAAATACTCATTTGCCTAATAATTCTGCACTCCCTGTATAAAATATTTAGCTTTTATTAAATAGTTATCTGAATCTTACAACCAAAGTTTGTATAATAATACACAAGATTGGCTGTAGACCATTGTTCATCATTCAGAACACTGTGTAAAAATAACAAAAAACAAAAAGTGAATGCAAAAGTGCATAAATATTTATTTTACGTGTTTGATATGTGTGGCGGGGCGTGGTCTGCAGTGCCGCTGCAGGGGAGGTGGACCCACCTGAGGGCATCTGCAATCACACCTCTCGGGCGTAGTCTGTGCTCTCTCGGCTGTTTTTTGGGTGTGTGTCGGGCTGTGAGTTGAAAAGCTACAGCTGGCTGGGAGGGTACACCAACCATGTGTGAAAAGTGGTCCATAACGTACTGGTTCAAAGTGTGTTCGTGCAAACATTGTCGGATCT
Source organism: Oreochromis niloticus (assembly GCF_001858045.2). Classification (NCBI taxonomy): domain Eukaryota; kingdom Metazoa; phylum Chordata; class Actinopteri; order Cichliformes; family Cichlidae; genus Oreochromis; species Oreochromis niloticus. The sequence goes on from NW_020327098.1 coordinate 15,071, forward strand.
GCCGTGGTACAGAGGACTTCTGCTTATGAACCTGTGTGCACAGCGTCTGCAAATCGGGGCTGTACAAAGTGACCTCATCTTTACCCAAAACTGTAAGCTGTCATCTGTGAGGCGCGAGCGGTGTTTGTTTTTACCATAATTCATGGTGGAGAATGGCTGCTCTTCTGAGTTTTGCTGTCTGTAGCCGTATGAATGGAAAACTACACAGATTAGCAGCGGCATAGGCACACATAAAATTTCTTCTGAAATTTTCGCTTTCTAGTTATTATTATTATTCTCCAGTTTCCGCCTGAAATTTTGCAGCGAATCTCGCCTCGCAGTTTTGAGACAAGCTTCATATATGTTACCTCATTTTGTGCGGCCGGATCTGGAATGGTGTGCTATGACTTTTGGTGTTTATGAATTTTATAGTTTTTTAAATATTAATATTTTAGTGAAATTTTCCCGCGCTCCTCTGCCAAACAGTTTTGACATTAGGATTACATATGTTAGATCATTTTGTGCGGCTGGAGCTGGGCTAGTATGGTGTGACTTTTGGTGTTTATAACTTTTATAGTTTTTGAAATATTTAGATTTTAGTGCAAATTTAGGCCAATTCATCTTTTGGCGCCAAATAAACAGACTTCATTTGTGGTGTCTTGGCTCTCTCTAGTGGTATACCGGAGTAGTACAGCCGAAAAGATTTATCCTTGTGTTGAAAACTCCATATCCCACAATTCATAGCACGCCTCTACAGAGTGAACAATGGCGGCCACCACTTCGTTTTATATGTCTTTTATTCGTGTTTCTAGGTCACAAAATAAGCTTTTAAGATATTTTCAGGCGAGAATCTAGGTGTGTAAACTTCAAATATCTGCTTGTTTTATCAAGACATCCCATATTTAGCGACAGTGCTCTGACTACGTCGGTCCTGCCTGACAGCTAGCCGGCTACCTAGCTAGCTGCCGCACTTGGCTGCAAATGGATAGCGAGGGGACTCTCTCTGTAGTTTCACCTCCCCGGTCTCTCGCAAATGCTCGCATAGAATCGGAGTTACAGCTGGATGTGGAAAAAATAACTGAGTTGTTTGGTGGTGCTATAACGCGGAGCTACAACAGTGGGCAGCTATCCACCGGTGTATGACAGAAAGGATATGCCGCGAATGAGACATACGAGGCAGGCGACTGGTGTTTGCTAACGCGGAGGTCAATCGTGGATCAGGGAAAGCGAAGGCAGGAGCGTGAGGTGAACTGAATTTCAGGTAAGAAGTTATGACCTGCACTCTATTTGGGTCAGATATAAACCGAGTTTAGGTGTAGTTTATTTAGCAACAGTTCTCTTACGTGTTGCTGATAGCCGGCTGGCTAGCTAGCTAGCGCCGCTAGCTTAGCTAGCTAGCGCGGCTAGCGACCCTTCGTGAAAACCACCCAGGCTTGGCTGATAGTGAGGTGGCTAAAATGTGTTTAATCGCCCGATCGCTCGGCAAGGGTCTGTGTCTTAGCTGGACTTATTTTTCGTTTATATGGGCCGATGATGCTGGTCGATGTGGAAAAAATAACTGAGTTGTTTGGTGGTGGAGCTACAACAGAGGGCAGCTATCCACCGGTGTGTGACAGAAAGGACATGCCGCCAACGAGACATACGAGGCCGGGCAGGCGATTGCTAACGCGGTGGTCAATCATGGATCAGGGAAAGCGAAGGCAGGAGCGTGAGGTGAACTGAATTTCAGGTAAGAAGTTTTGAACTGCACTCTATTTCGGTCAGATATAAACCGAGTTTAGGTGTAGTTTATTTTCGTTGTGCTGACTTTTTCAATCACGTACAATAACTCGTACTGCGTTCTAGCTAGCACGACGGAGTTTCTATACAGCTGTGTGCGCATGTTGAACTTTATGACAGCCTCCCCTGTCGAAACTTCAGTCATGAAACTGATCAATGATCGGCGTTTCTCTCTTGTTTGTTTATCGCGCAAAACAACAGCAGCACGTTTAAGCTTGATCAGCTGTTGTTAGAATTCATTTGCTTTTAATTTCTGGTATCAGCTGATGTTTGCTGGAGCTACAGCTGTAAAAACGGCAGATGTCCTTACTGAATCATCAGAGCTGAACTGGTGATGGAGAAACAGGTTTACTCTTTAGGTGACATGAATAAGTTGAAGGGAAGTTATGAACTATTTTTGACAGACAAATACAGGGAGTGCAGAATTATTAGGCAAGTTGTATTTTTGAGGAATAATTTTATTATTGAACAACAACCATGTTCTCAATGAACCCAAAAAACTCATTAATATCAAAGCTGAAAGTTTTTGGAAGTAGTTTTTAGTTTTAGCTATTTTAGGGGGATATCTGTGTGTGCAGGTGACTATTACTGTGCATAATTATTAGGCAACTTAACAAAAAACAAATATATACCCATTTCAATTATTTATTTTTACCAGTGAAACCAATATAACATCTCCACATTCACAAATATACATTTCTGACATTCAAAAACAAAACAAAAACAAATCAGCGACCAATATAGCCACCTTTCTTTGCAAGGACACTCAAAAGCCTGCCATCCATGGATTCTGTCAGTGTTTTGATCTGTTCACCATCAACATTGCGTGCAGCAGCAACCACAGCCTCCCAGACACTGTTCAGAGAGGTGTACTGTTTTCCCTCCTTGTAAATCTCACATTTGATGATGGACCACAGGTTCTCAATGGGGTTCAGATCAGGTGAACAAGGAGGCCATGTCATTAGTTTTTCTTCTTTTATACCCTTTCTTGCCAGCCACGCTGTGGAGTACTTGGACGCGTGTGATGGAGCATTGTCCTGCATGAAAATCATGTTTTTCTTGAAGGATGCAGACTTCTTCCTGTACCACTGCTTGAAGAAGGTGTCTTCCAGAACCTGGCAGTAGGACTGGGAGTTGAGCTTGACTCCATCCTCAACCCGAAAAGGCCCCACAAGCTCATCTTTGATGATACCAGCCCAAACCAGTACTCCACCTCCACCTTGCTGGCGTCTGAGTGGGACTGGAGCTCTCTGCCCTTTACCAATCCAGCCACGGGCCCATCCATCTGGCCCATCAAGACTCACTCTCATTTCATCAGTCCATAAAACCTTAGAAAAATCAGTCTTGAGATATTTCTTGGCCCAGTCTTGACGTTTCAGCTTGTGTGTCTTGTTCAGTGGTGGTCGTCTTTCAGCCTTTCTTACCTTGGCCATGTCTCTGAGTATTGCACACCTTGTGCTTTTGGGCACTCCAGTGATGTTGCAGCTCTGAAATATGGCCAAACTGGTGGCAAGTGGCATCTTGGCAGCTGCACGCTTGACTTTTCTCAGTTCATGGGCAGTTATTTTGCGCCTTGGTTTTTCCACACGCTTCTTGCGACCCTGTTGACTATTTTGAATGAAACGCTTGATTGTTCGATGATCATGCTTCAGAAGCTTTACAATTTTAAGACTGCTGCATCCCTCTGCAAGATATCTCACTATTTTTGACTTTTCTGAGCCTGTCAAGTCCTTCTTTTGACCCATTTTGCCAAAGGAAAGGAAGTTGCCTAATAATTATGCACACCTGATATAGGGTGTTGATGTCATTAGACCACACCCCTTCTCATTACAGAGATGCACATCACCTAATATGCTTAATTGGTAGTAGGCTTTCGAGCCTATACAGCTTGGAGTAAGACAACATGCATGAAGAGGATGATGTGGACAAAATACTCATTTGCCTAATAATTCTGCACTCCCTGTATACAGGAAGTCTTGATCCTTGACCGTCTGAGTCTGACTCAGAGTTCTGAGCTGCTGTGGGTGAGGGGACTCGGGCAGCCTGACACACTTGATGTCCATTTCTTCTCTGCTTGTCCTGATACAAATAAACATGAGTGTCCTTTGCAGGTCAAATGTTATCAGTCACACCTGTTAGTAAAGCTCTCTTCTAGGTTGTAGTGCTTGTTAAACTAGGATGGTTTTAGAAGTCTGGACCACAGACTCCAACAAAAGATATGACTTGGAAAGGCCAAAGTAACCTATTAGAGGTGTTTGCACTAACTTAGAATAATACTTGCATTTAAATCTTTATTGTCTCACAAAGAGTTAAACAGTGAATGCACACAGAGAAGTTGGTGGTGAGACGGGCACTTCCAGCACCATAGATGTGTTCCAGCTCAGTGTTGATTGAAATAATCCGGAGAGCAGGATTGATTAATGTCACATCTTCTTGAAGTTATAATCCACAGGGAAAGCTGTCAGTCTGATATCTGGTCAACCAATCAGGTGTTTACATCATATTCACTGATCTTCAGCCCCACTTTATTATCAGTCTCTCTCTCTCTTTAACATCTGAATAATATTCACTTCACATTTCAGTCAGTTCAGGTTTCATTAGCACAGAGGTGTACAAACTTTTTTCACTGAGGGCCACATACATAAAAATATAGTAGGGGCTGGGCCACTTACTAGATCCGGGTAAACACTTGACCTCCTTGAATCTGGCTCCAGTGCAGCATCAGTTTTCACATATATAGTTGTCCATTTCTTTTCTTTTCTTTTTTTTTTTTAATTAACAGTTTAGAATCACTGTACAATACCATCAAGTTCGGCAATTTGTCATTACATGTATTTCTTTCCCCCCCCCTCTTTTTTTCCGTATTTAAACAACTAAAATATCGATGCGAAAAAAAATGAAAAAAATGAGAAAAGGAAATAAAACAGAGAAAATAAATAAATAAATAAAAAATATAAACGTGATAAAAGAAAAAATAAGGGCATGTAGGGAGTGTGTTTTTGTTTCCATTAATATAATTAATATTTCCTCTAGTCTTCTAGTAGTTGACAAAGTCAAAATCCAAAGCAAGTACTGGCCTGTGTTTTTTAATATAGTCCATCCATTTCTTCCATCGTGATACAAACAGGTCCCTCTTGTAGTTCATTTTCTCCATTCTGTAAATATCCATTGTGATGTTCATCCACATGTTCATCGTTGGGCTCTCAGAAGAAAGCCATTTTTTTGTGATAGCTTTTTTGCCTGCTGCCAGTAAAATATTAAACAGATATTTATCATTCTTTGTCCATCCTTCTGGCATAAGTCCAAAAAATAGAGTTTTACTTTCCAAAGGTAAATATCTTCCAAATCTCTCTTGTATAGCTGCATGTATTCCCTTCCAATAAGTTTTAATGACATGACAGTCCCAGAAAATGTGATAATGATTTGCATCTGTATTTCCACAATTTCTCCAGCAGGCAGAAGGGTTACCTTCATAGTGAGATTTTTGGTGAGGCGTAATAAAATATCTTGCCAGACATTTCCACCCAAATTCCCTCCAGCTCTGTGAGCTGCTACATTTCCATTGATATACCCATATTGTTGTCCATTCTTCCTCCTTTATCTCTATTCCTCCCTCCATTTCCCATTTTGTTTTGATATATAAGGTTGAGTGTAATTTCATATTTGTTAATCCTTTATAGAGGTCACCTATAATACCTCTGTTTTTATATGAACTGTATGCCCTTTTAAATACATCTAGTAGCTGTTTACTTAATTCAGCCTTGACTTTTATCTTTTGTTGACAAAATGCCTCATCTGTAGATATCTATACAAATCATGTGTTTCTAATGAATATTTCTCTTTCATTTTATCAAAACTAATTAGTCTCCCTTCCTCCATTACCGTACATAAAGCCGTTAATCCTTTATTTGTCCAATCTTTGACTCTGGTGTCCAATTTATTTGGAGCAAAATGTGTGTCATATGCACACCACTTAAGAGTTGCTATATCCTCTTCTAGTTTATATTCTTTTATTACTGTTTCCCAAATTTTAAAAGTCAACTTGATCCATGGATTTTCAATAGTTTTTATTAAATCTTGCAGGCTGCTGTCTGCTATAATAGCTTGTATGGGGATGGAAGTCAGACCCTCCTCAATGTCTTTCCATTGAGCAACATATGAAGGATTACACCAGCATATCATAGGCCTTAATTGTGCTGCCCAATAATATTCCCTAAGAGAAGGTAAGCCCCACCCCCCTTTTCCTTTGTTAAGTTGTAAGGTTTTAAATCTAATTTGGGGCCTTTTTCTTTGCCATATGTATCTTGACAAAATTTTATCCCATTCATTAAATTGTTTCTGGTTAATTTCTATTGGTAATGTTTGAAAGAAATATATTAATTTAGGGAGTATATAAATTTTTATTGAATCTATTCTCGAATATAAACTTAAATATGGAATTAGATTCCATCTTGCTATATCTTCCTTAATTTTCTTTTGTATTGGTAAGTAATTTCGTTCTGATAGTTCTGTAAGATCCTTAGGTATTATGACTCCCAGATATTTAAAATACTCTGTTTGACATGCTAATTGATACTTATTTTTGATTTCTTCTGTTGGAGTATAGTTGTATTTAAGCAACTGTGTTTTACTCATATTAACTTTATATCCCGATAGTCGACCAAAGTATTCAAATGATTGCATTAATTTAGGTAGAGAGTTTGATGGTTGACCCCAAAATATTAAAATATCATCTGCATAGCAGGCTAATTTATGCTCCTTCTCATGGATATTAATACCTTCTACTTCTTTGTTTTGCCTTATATATTGAGCCAATGGTTCCAGATATAACGCGAATAGTAATGGTGAACACGCACAGCCTTGCCTTGTTCCTCTTTGCAGCTTAATACTATTTGATAGGGAGCCATTAATTTTAATCCTTGCTGTAGGGTTATCATAAAGTGCCTGTATTGTCTTAATTATAATTTCATGCAAGCCAAATCTATGCAAGACTCGGTAAAGAAAGTTCCAATTAACTGAATCGAATGCTTTTTCTGCATCGATACTGATTACCATTGCTTCTATTTTATTCTTTTGAATATGGTTAATAATTTGTAATGTCCGTCGTACATTATCTTGTATTTGGCGCTCTCGAATAAAACCTGTCTGATCATTATGAATTAGACTAGGTAAGAATTTTTCTAATCGTCTAGCCATGATAGATGTAAACAACTTATAATCTGTATTAAGAACAGATATTGGTCTATATGACGCACATTCTAATTTATCCTTGTTTTCTTTTGGGATGGCAGAAAATGTTGGGTCTGTTCCCACAAACCCCGCTAATTCTAGAGACTTATTCATCATGAATGAAAACAAGACAGTCAGCGATCGATCGATTACTTGCGCAAGGGAGGCCTCGTCTATGTCCAGCATGGAAGTGACCCCGATGAGGGCCTCCTCTCGCTGGCTTTTATTGACAAACTTCAAACAATAGTTTACAAAACACCTCCCCTCGCAACCCCCTTTGGTTACAAAGACAAGGCACTGTATGTATATGCATGCAGGTGTGTGTGTGTGTGTGTGTCCTCCTGCTGACCAAAGGGTCGTAAACGCAGGAAGCTTACATCAAAGGAAGTAGATCTTCCAGATAGGATGTATCTGCTATAAAACCTCCCCCAACACAAAGTGGTTAGAGGTGCTCAGGATCAAAGGAATAGCTTTGATAATACTGCTTGAACTAAGACTGTACAAATTTAAGAAACACAATGGCAACATTCAACAATTAGACCTAACAGAAATAATTGCTTCTTTCCAGCTAGAAGGTATTTGAGCTTTCTTTAAGACCCAATTCAGTGTGAGAAGCATCACTGGTATTAATTCTTCTTTTAGCTCCTTGTACCATTCTGCCGTATATCCATCTGATCCTGGGGATTTATTTATTTTAACTTTACTTATTGCTATTCTTAGTTCCTTTTCTGTTATATCTTCAATCAAAGTTTTATTCTGTTCTTCATTCAGTATTGGTAAATCAAGAGAATCTCAAAAACTATTAATTTCAACTATATTACTCTCTGTCTTATTAGCATAAAGGGTCTTCTAAAATGTTTCAAATTCACTTTGAATTTCTATTAGTTTATTTTTTATTAGTTTTGTCACTGGATGTTTAATTTTGTGAACTGTATTATCTGCTATTTTATTTTTAGATCCTCCCTCATAATACCTTTGTTTAAGAAACATTAAATATTTTTTAATTTCATATGTAGTCAAATCATTTATTTCATTTCTTGTTTTCATAATTTCCTCCAGTATATCCTGTGTTGTTTTCCTTTTATGGCTTTTCTCTAATTTTTCTAACTTATGTTGTAACTCTTCTAATTTCTTATTTCTCATCTTTTTCTCATAAGAGGATATTGCTATAATTTTCCCTATCAGGACAGCTTTTAAGGCATCCCACAAAATAGGAGGAGGCACCTCACTATTGTCATTAATTTCCATATAGATGTGAATCTCTTTCTTAATTTGTTCTTTAAAGTGAGGATCATTCAGTAAGCTTGAATTTAATTTCCAATTATTGTGTTTTGGTTGCAGGTTCAGATCAACGGACAAGTATACTGGTGCATGGTCACTATTGCTCCAATTTCACAAGTGTTTATTCTATCTTTATTTTTCCAAAAAGTTATAAAATAATCTATTCTTGTATATAACGAATGCGGGGAGGAAAAATAAGTATAATCCCTTTGGTAGGGATGCAAGTTTCTCCATATATCTATTAGTCCCACCTCCTTCATCTCAATATATTTATATTCTTAATTAATGTTTTAGTATTCTGTGCTTTCCTATTGGAAATATCTAGCTTTGGTTGTAGATGTATATTTAAATCTCCTCCGCAAATTAAAAAACCGACTGTCTCTGTTACCATCATATCTATAATTTTCTTAAAGAAATAAATATCGCTTTCAGGGGGCGCATATATATTTAACAACGTGACTGGATTCCCCTCAATGTTTCCCCTTACCAAAATAAAACGTCCCTCTTTATCACTTATCTCGGATATTTCAAAGAGTAATTTGCTTGATAACAGGATAGCCACTCCTCTCCTTCGTCCAGTTTTATAGGAAGAGGAGTAAACTGTTGTATAACCCATTCTTTTCAGATTTCCTTAAAATCTAGATGGGTTTCCTGTAGATACACTATTTGTGCTTGTATCTTAGCAGTATCTTAGCTGTTCCCAGGACTGCGCTCTTCTGGACAGAGATCTCCGATGTTGTTCCCGGGATCTGCTGGAGCCACTCGCCTAGCTTGGGAGTCACCGCACCTAGTGCTCCAATTACCACGGGGACCACCGTTACCTTCACCCTCCACATCCTCTTGAGCTCTTCTCTGAGCCCTTGGTATTTCTCCAGCTTCTCGTGTTCCTTCTTCCTGATGTTGCTGTCATTCGGAACCGCTACATCGATCACTACGGCCGTCTTCTTCTGTTTGTCTACCACCACTATGTCCGGTTGGTTAGCCACCACCATTTTGTCCGTCTGTATCTGGAAGTCCCACAGGATCTTAGCTCGGTCATTCTCCATCACCCTTGGGGGCATCTCCCATTTTGACCTCGGGACTTCCAGGTTATACTCGGCACAGATGTTCCTGTACACTATGCCGGCCACTTGGTTATGGCGTTCCATGTATGCCTTGCCTGCTAGTATCTTGCACCCTGCTGTTATGTGCTGGATTGTCTCAGGGGCATCTTTACACAGCCTGCACCTGGGGTCTTGCCTGGTGTGATAGACCCCAGCCTCTATGGATCTTGTACTAAGAGCTTGTTCTTGTGCTGCCATGATTAGAGCCTCTGTGCTGTCTTTCAGTCCAGCTTTGTCCAGCCACTGGTAGGATTTCTGGATATCAGCCACCTCCACTATCTGCCGGTGGTACATACCGTGCAGGGGCCTGTCCTTCCAGGATGTTTCCTCGCCTTCCTCCTCTTTCTTGGGTTTCTGCTGCCTGAGGAATTTACTGAGCACGCTGTCAGTTGGGGCCATCTCCGTGATGTATTCATGGATGTTTCTTGTCTCATCCTGGACTGTGGTGCTGACACTCACCAGTTCCCGGCCCCCTTCCTTCCGCTTAGCGTACAGCCTCAGGGTGCTGGACTTGGGGTGAAAGCCTATTACCCCAGCGGGGTACCTGATCACGGGCAGGGTGTAGGTGTTGATGGCCCGGATCTTGTTCTTACCGTTCAGCTGACTCCTCAGGGCTTGCCTGACCCTCTGCAGGTACTTGGTGGTTGCAGCTTTCCTAGCGGCCTCCTCATGGTTCCCATTCGCCTGCGGGATCCCCAGGTACTTGTAACTGTCCTCTATGTCTGCAGTGTTGCCTTCTGGTAGTTCAATCCCCTCAGTTCTGACTACCTTCCCTCTCTTTGATACCATCAGACTGCACTTCTCCAGTCCGAATGACATTCCAATGTCATTGCTGTGTATCCTGGTAGTGTGTATCAGTGAATCGATGTCTCGTTCACTCTTGGCATACAGCTTGATGTCATCCATGTACAGGAGGTGGCTGACAACCGCTCCGTTCCATAGTCGGTATCCGTAGCCAGTCTTGTTAATGATCTCACTGAGGGGGTTCAGGTCTATGCAGAACAGCAGTGAGGACAGAGCATCTCCTTGGTAGATCCCGCACTTGATGGTGACTTGTGCTATGGGCTTAGAGTTGGCCTCTAGTGTTGTACGCCACATCCCCATTGAGTTCCTGATGAAGGCTCCTAGGGTCCTGTTGATCTTGTACAATTCTAGGCATTCCAGTATCCAGCTGTGGGGCATTGAGTCATAGTCCTTCTTGCAATCAATCCAGGCAGTGCACAGGTTGGTCAGTCTGGTCTTGCAGTCTTGGCTGACTGTGCCCTTTCTCTGCCCCGCTCATGACCCATGTGCCTTTTCATCTTAGCCGATATGATGCCTGACAGGAGCTTCTGAGGCAGGTAATTGCTTGGTAGTTGGATGGGGATCAGGACCGCCTGACCTTCCGTTAGCCCAGGGGTCGGCAACCTGCGGCTCCGGAGTCTTTATACTGCGGCTCCACGTGGTTTGGAAAAAAATTATTTAACTGAAGTGTATTTTTTTGTGTTCGTTCTTTTTTTAACTTGTAGTTCTAAATTGGAATATTATTGTGATCTTGAAATATAAAAATAAAGTGATGTTATTGTTTTTTATCGCTTAAAATAAGCACTCCCATAAACCATACCCGCTGAAATGCCGTGCATTTATGGAGACTTTCAACCCCAGGCAGGCCAAGTATGGATCTTCGTTCGGATCCACATACGTATGTGAGCAGTTATTCTCCACCATGAACCATGGTAAAAACCATGACTGTAAGCTGATGACAGCTTACAGTCATGGTACGTGTCTATTCGTGTCTATTCCCAACTTCTACTGTGTGACTGACAGCCTTGAGTTTGAAATCCTCTTAACCGTGTCTCATAACAGGGCTATTTATGGTCCTTATACACACACAATACGGTAATATTACGTTGAAGCACAGTACGTATCACTCCGCGAGGCTCCACTACGGTAGCCGTAATGCATCCATCAAGCAATGCAGCTCTGTAGCTTAGCAAAGTCGTACTAAAACATTTTTTGACAGATTGCTGAGCGCCATGTACCACATAAAAAACAGTTCGCGGGCATCAAGCACAACCAGAATTCATACATAAGGCGCGCGGTCAACTTTTGAGAAAGTGAAAGGATTTGGCTGCATGTCGTTAGCGTGGTTAGCTCGCTAACATGTTGATGCCGTCCACCCCCACGCACGGGGCAATCCGCGGTAACTCGTTACCGGAGATTTGCCGTGTTCATCTTGTCGTTGCCTGCAGGTGAAGCTATGGGGGAGGGGGAGTTGTTCAGTGAAGGAGAGGCGAGGCCGAGTAACGCAGCGTAGAGACAAAAATGGACGAAAGAGAGGGCTCCACAAGTATAGTTATAACGTAACATAGACTATATCGATATAAACGATATTGTCACATCTCATATCTCGTATGAAAATATATCGATATTTTTAAAAAACTCGATATATTGCCCAGCTCTAGTACATGTCCATGTGTGCATGCTGACTGTGCTGGTTTGACCCCCCCCCTCCTCCTTTCAGGGTGGAGCCTGCTGGAGTCCGATGGTTGAGACCAGGTCTGAGGAAGTGTAAGTGTGTTTTTAATGGGATTCATGAAAACAAAGCAGCACACATTCAACCATCTTCATCATGTCAGGAGTCATCATCAAAGTGTCAATCAATGAACAGATGATGGATCAATAACTGCAGCTGGATTGTGTTTGTTCTCTCCATCAGATTCCTGTCAACTCACAATCGACACAAACACAGTGAACACAAAGCTCCAACTGTCTGACAACAACAGGAAGGTGACACGTGTGGAGGAGGTTCAGTTACATCCTGATCATCCAGACAGATTTGATGGTTCTTTTCAACTGCTATGTAGAGATGGTCTGACTGGTCGCTGTTACTGGGAGGTCGAGTGGAAAGGATGGTCCGATGTATCTTTGAGTTACAGAGGAATAACCAGGAAAGGAACTAACCAAAACTGCTGGTTTGGATGGAATGATCAGTCCTGGAGTCTTTGGTTCAATGATACTGACCCTTACTCTGTCTCTTATAATAAAATTAAAACATCCATCTCCTCCTCCTCCTCCTCCTCCTCCTCTGTCTCTAACAGAGTAGCAGTGTATGTGGACTGTCCTGCTGGCACTCTGTCCTTCTACAGAGTCTCCTCTGACTCTCTGATCCACCTCCACACCTTCAACACCACATTCACTCAAACTCTTTATCCTGGGTTTAGAGTCCACCATGGTGCCTCAATGACTCTGTGCTGAGTGTAAAGAGCGTCTCCTGTTAGAGAAACACTCTGACTGTTGAACAGATGGTTCAGTCTGTACATGTCTGTCTCTTTCACTCACAAACATGTTTTGAGATTCATGGATTCAATCAGTTGATGTTTGAAACTCTTCTAAATGATTCCTTGTAAACTTCTTCCTCTTCAGTCCTTTAAAGATGGAAGCTCCCATTATTCCAGGATCCACATGTTGTTTTTCTGTCTTTTTCCACTCAAAGCTTCACAGTGAATCTCAGTATGTTGTGTTTCTCTGAAGCTCAGTTCACAACCAGCTCCTCTGAATTTTCAACAAGTCTGAGCTCATTAAAATGAATCCAAATGTTTGATTTCTCTTTCTTAATGTTACGGTTTGGAGGAGGACTCAAGCGCAGGACTCCGGTTCTGATGCTCACAAGAAAGGTTTATTTACAATGCACCAGGTGTATATACAAGAATGTGCGGGGGGTGCTATATACAGCTGAGTGAGGGGAGAAGGGGTCTCCAGGGAAGTCCAGGGGAAAGCACGCGTTCTTCAGAATATCCACTGACACGATCACAGGCTCACACTCCGACACTGCCACACGGGAAACACACGGGGGGGGAAATCCAGGGAGCTCTGTAGACAAGGAGACAGGGTTAAGTACGACGCACACAGGAAAACACTCTTAACTGACTTGCTGTAGCTTGGCTTCACTAACGCGTGGTAGACAACGATCCAGCGGCGAACGGCAGTCACCTCCTGGCTTAAGTACCGATCACCTTAATGAGACCCAGGTGTCTCATCTCCCAAGGGCGTGGGCCGAGGGCGTGAACCCACAGTGAGTTCCGCCCCGGCGAGAGAGAAGAGGAGAGAGAAAGGAAGAGAGAGAAACAGAGAGAGTGCTGATCAGCGTGCAGCTGATCCGCCTGGCCGTGACACTTAATGGGATGTTTCCATCATGGCTGAATAAGTGGACATCCAATAGTACTCAGTGTATCAAATATTAAATACATTGAGCATCTCTCATGTTTCTGTCATTCTATAAAAATAGCTGCTTTTAAAACTGATCCAATCACAGAAATATGAACTTCCATATTGATCAGATCAATAGGTACAGCTCTGATGTCACTAACATCTCCTTGAACTCTTCATTGATGGTGATTTGTGGCCCTCTGCTCGTGAGATGTGCATGGTGAACTGCACGATGTCAGTTTAATGAGCACAGATGTCATGAAGTGTTTTTAAATCTGCTTGTTCTAATTGTTCAGGCTCTTGCTCCAGGAAACAGCTTCAACAAACTCTGGCTTTCAAAAATAAGACCTCGGTCTGAGGTTTTGTTTTTGTATTCTTTTAAATTTCTAATGTGTATTATCCATTTTTATGCTGTTTTATACTTAATGAAGTAAAGTAGTCAGTATTACTTATGTATCTAATTTTTGAACCACATAGGTTGAACAGTAGCATTGTGCTTAAAGCATCTACCATAGCTGAAGACTCTTGTTATTGATTAAAACAGGACTAAGCAAAGAAATTGAGATTTTATTTGTATACCACATTTTAAATCAAAGTGCTTTACATGCACACAAAACCCAGCTTCCTTAAGAAGCTTCAAATTTGGGTATATTTGGTTATAAACTTGTGAATTAAGTTCATTATTTGGCTAATAAGTAATAGTATAACTTTTTGTTTTAAACAGGTGAACTAATACATTTAAGTTAAGGACAGTATTTACTTTATATTTCACTTTGAGTGTGTGTGTGTGTGTGTGTGTGTGTGTGTGTGTTTTGTTTTGTTTTTTTTTTTATTTTATTTTCACTTGCTACATGGGACAGACATGACTGGGGGAAAGAAAAGGGAGAAAGGAAGAGAGTGTGAAGAGTAGAAAGATATTTTGCTGTTATTATTTGCTGCTATTTTTATAATCATCATTACCATTTCATTATTAATAGTGATATTGCATTCAGATGCATTCAAATGTTCAAACATATTGGTATCATATTAGCCTTTATTACAGGTCCAGTAAGAACCACGTTAAACTGTTGAGTTGAATCTATAACCCGAAATGCTTTTGAATCTGTAATCTTAGATGTTTCCGTGTAGACTGCAGGGACAGGAAATATATTCTGTGCAAAAGGGAGACAGGAAACGCCATGCTTTGCAAAAGTGAAACCAAAAGCAGAGTCAGATTGTAAGGTGTTTTGAGCAGGCTGTTTTATTATGCATTTATATCTCTGATTAAGCTTTGATTAAGTTTTAACTAGTGGTATTAGATTGAAACATTTGTTTTATACATTTTACATAGAAGTTAAGATCATCACCACACAGGAAGGCCTCAGCCTGGTTGCCTAAGCCGAGGTCAATTGAAGTGCAGAGATCACACATGAACACCCTGTGCTTGCACAGACCTACACATACATACTAGGGCTGCCACGATTAGTCGACTAGTCACGATTACATCGACTATTAAAATCGTTGACGACTAATTTAATAGTCGATGCGTCGTTTGAAGCTTTGTAAGATCCCAAAAGACGCAGGAATAAGTAGTAGGATTTAAGAGTGTAATAACGGACTGAAACAGAAGATGGCAGCACTGCATGTACAAGGATGGCAGCTGCCGTTAAACCCAGAAGAAGAAGTAGCTCTGTCCCAGAATTCATAGCGCGGCCCTGCTCAGTTTCCAACAATGGCGGCAGCTAGTTAGTTTTAATATTACTCTAATTATTCTCTCTGGGTCACAAAATAAACATTTAACATATTTTCAGACGAGAATGTAGCTGTGTAAACCTCAAATATCTGCTCAGTTTATCAAGACACCACATATTTTCAAAAGCGCTCCAACGTTTTCGGAGACGTCTGTTACCCACCAGCTCGATAGCTAGCCGGGAGGTCAAGGCTCACTAGAGCCCGTGAGAACACCGGACTCCCGGCAAATCATTTTCAAACCCACCGCTGTCTTTCGCTGCTCAGGTTAAACATACATAAGTCACTTAGATAACTTAAAATTATATTATTTGTTTTGTTTTTTTTAGTATTTTATTTGTTCAAGAGTAAATCGGCTTGGCTGAGATTAAAGTTATAGTTTTTACACAGCTAAGTAAACGTCAAGCAGAAAACTGATTATCAGAAGTGTGAGATGCTCTCCAGTCTCCTGTTTTTTTTTTTAGATAGCAAGGAGTAGACGGCTGAGTTTATTAAACTCCACTGAAACAATCTGCAAATGTCATTAAAATTTAATAAACTATCATCTTGTCTTTATGTTTAGTTAGCACATACCTTAAACACTTAAAGCTGTAATGATACTTATATAAGAGCAGATGCTGCTGGTGCAATAAGGTGTAGGTTTCACGTCCAGTGGATGCGTGATCTGATTAGCCGACTAATCGCAAAAATAGTCGGTGACTAGTCGACTATCAAAATAATCATTTGTGGCAGCCCTAATACACACCCATACACCCACATACAGGTAGGGGGTTTTATTTAATAGGTGAAAGTTTAAGCATGCATTGCTAAGTCTGCAGTTTTATAATGGTGTACGTGATGGTTTGATGCAAGTACAGGATGTCAGACAGCCCTCAGCTGTGGTTGTGGAGACAGTGCCTGGTAGAAGGTGGAAGACAATGTTCTTTGGAAAAGGTTAAAGTGTCAACTGAGGGTTTTGTGGTTTTTTGATTTGTATTGTGTTTAACTGACGCAATGAGGGGGCGTTAAACCCTGATGCATATAAAACTGTATTCTGAAGTCTTTCGGCCAGAGATGTGATACTGTGCAGTGTTCATCTCTCCGCACGTGTGTCATTAAAATCTCTTCGTTGACTCCACCTGACAGGCTCAGGGTGTGTTATTCCGTTCTCATACATTTCTCTCTCCTCAAAATGAACCTTAACAAGAGGTAGGGGGAAAAAACAGCGGGGAAGAGGAACTGTGATAAAGGGCAAAAAACAAAAACCAACAAAACAAACAGACAAAAAATATATCAATCACTTGGATCACCTGTTGAGAAAAAAAAGAGAAAACGAGCAAAAAAGAGAGCAATATAATAAACAACATCATCGCCATAATCTATGTGAGTATAACAAATACTAAATATTGAATATTATTGTGCAGCATGTAAGATCGACAGCGCACAGTGTGCTTTAAGGTAGCAGCCAAAAAAGGGCAATGGAAAAGTATTTTCTCAAAGACAAGCTAACATATTTTGATGATATTTGGAAGCCATTTAAACATTTTATGAAAGAAGTAAACATCGGACAACTCCTTCCTGCAGGAGTTGTCCGATGAGGGGAAAATTGTTTAGTCTGTGCTAGCTATTTCTATTTTTTTCCCCTTTTTGTTTCCTTCAATATGTATAAATCTCACATAAGATAAGATAAGATAACCTTTATTAGTCCCACACGTGGGAAATTTGTTTTGTCACAGCAGGAAGTGGACAGTGCAAAAGTTATAAAGGACAATTAGAATAAAATAAAATAAGAATAAATACAGTACACAACTGTACAGAATAGAATAAAAATAGAATACTATATACAGTAGAATAAAATAGAATAAAATATACAATAGGATAAAAATAGAATACAAATGCTATATACAACAGAGTGAAAAATACAACGGTTGCCAGAAAGATTATTGCACATTTGTGTTATTGCACATTTGTGGATGTGTGTGTTTGATCAGTGAAAGTCTTTGTTGTGGAGTCTGACAGCAGTGGGGAGGAAAGATCTGCGAAATCTCTCCGTCCCACACCGTGGGTGCCGCAGTCTCCCACTGAAGGAGCTGCTCAGTGCTGTCACAGTCTCATGCATGGGGTGGGAGATGTTGTCCAACAGGGGTGACAGCTTAGCCACCATTCTCCTGTCACTCACCACCTACACTGGGTCCAGAGGGCATCCTAGAACAGAGCTGGCCTTCGGATCAGCCTGTTCAGTCTCTTCCTGTCCCCAGCAGAAATACTGCCGCCCCAGCAGACCACACCATAAAAGATGGCTGAGGCCACCACAGAGTCATAGCAGGTCTTCAGGAGTGGGCCCTCCACTCCAAACAACCTGAGTCTCCGCAGCAGGTACAGCCTGCTCTGCCCTTTCCTGTAGAGGGCGTCTGAGTTATGAGTCCAGTCCAGTTTGTTGTTCAGATGAACACCAAGGTACCTGTAGCTGTCCACAGTCACAATGTCAATACCTTGGATGTTCAGTGGTTGCAGTGGAGGATGTTTGTGCTTGCGGAAGTCTACCACCAGCTCCTTGGTTTTACTGGCATTGATCTGGAGGTAGTTCAGCTGGAACCAGTTCACAAAGTCCTGAGTCAGTCCTCTGTACTCCTTGTCGTCCCCATCAATGATGAGGCCGACTATTGCAGAGTCATCAGAGAACTTCTGCAGGAAGCACTGGGTGGAGATGCGGGAGAAGTCTGCAGTGTAGATGGTGAATAGGAACGGACCCAGAACCGTTCCCTGTGGGGCCCCCGTACTGCAGACGACCCTGTCCGACACACAGCCCTGAGTCCTCACATACTGTGGTCGGTTGGTGAGGTAGTCCAAAATCCAGGTAGTGAGGTGATGGTCCACTCCTGAGTTCTCCAGCTTGTCCTTCAGAACCGAGGGAAGAATAGTGTTGAAGGCACTGGAGAAATCAAAGAACATGAATCTCACAGTGCTTCCAGCGGTCTCCAGGTGAGCGAGGGAGCGATGTAGGAGGTGAATGACGGCATCATCCACTCCAATGCCAGGCTGGTAGGCAAACTGAAGTGGGTCCAGTGATGAGCTCACAAGGCGCCGAAGCTGAGCCAGGACCAACCGCTCCAGGGTCTTCATCTGGTGGGATGTCAGAGCCACCGGCCTGTAGCTGTTGAGGTCCTTGGGGCGTGAAGTCTTTGGCACTGGAACAACACAGGAGGTTTTCCAGAGCTGTGGGACTCTTCCCAGCCTCAGGCTCAGGTTGAAGAGGTGCTCCATCACACCACACAGTTGGTCCGCGCAGGACCTGACAACCCTCGAGCTGATGCCATCTGGGCCCGCTGCCTTCTTGGCTTTAATCCTCCTCAGTTCCCTCCTAACCTGGGTGGTTGAGAGAGACAGGCTGGAGCCTTGTGTTGATTGTGTATTGGATGCTGTTGTTGGGGGTGGGGAGGAGTGAGCATGGTGAATAGAGGAGGTGTGAAGTGTCTGAGGTGTCAGAGGTGGAACAGCAACAGTGGGGGTGGGTGAGTCTGCAGCCGATGTTGGAGACTGCCTCATGGCTGAATCAAATCTGTTGAAGAAATGATTCAGTTCATTTGCCCACCTCACATCCCTCCCAGGCAGAGAGTTCTGATGTTTGTGGCCCGAGATGGTTCTGAGGCCTCTCTCCAGACTTCACCAACGTTATTTTGCTGAAGCTGGTTCTCCATCTTCTGCCTGTAGCTGTCCTTCCCATTCCTTATCAGTCCCCTCAACTCTCTCTGCACCCTTTTCAACTCCTCTTTGTCTTGGATTTGAAGGCCCTCCTCTTCTGCTTGAGGACAGCTTTAATTTCTGGGGTAATCCAAGGTTTGTTGTTGGAGAAACACCGTACAGTCCTGGTAGGTACGGTGTTATCCACACAGAAATTAATATAGTCAGTAATGCATGTAGTAAGGCTGTCGATGTCCTCTCCATGGTCGTCACAGATCACCTCCCACACAGTCGACTCAAAACAATCCTTAAGAGCCTCCTGCTCTCCTCCAACCATCTCTGCACTGTGCGGGTGGCTGGTGGCTCCCTGCGCACTAAGGGCTCATACACAGGGACAAGGTGCACCAGGTTGTGATCAGATCTGCCCAGGGAGGGAGAGGTGATGAACTGTATGCCTCTTCAGCATTGGCATACAGTAAGTCCAGTGTTTTATTGTCTCTGGTTGGGCAGGTCACATACTGGGTGAAGGTGGGCAGTGTGGAGTTCAGTGAGGCATGATTGAAGTCCCCTGATATTATGAGAAGGGCTCTCGGGGATTGTGTTTGCAGTCTGCTGACCACTAAGTGGAGAGAGTCACAGGCTGCATCCGCATTGGCTGAGGGGGGGACATACGCTGTTATCGCGATAACATGCGAGAATTCCCGGGGCAGGTAGTATGGACGCATGCTAACAGCTAACAGCTCAATGTCTCTGCTGCAGAGTTGTTCTTTTACAGTGATGTGCCCAGGGTTACACCATCTGTCATTCACAAACACTGCCAGTCCCCCTCCTTTCCTCTTACCGCTGTCTCTCGTCCTGTCCGCTCGCAGCATCTGGAATCCCAGTAGTGTCACGCTCGTGTCCGGAGTTAGCGGTGTTAGCCATGACTCCGTTAGCATCATGATGCTACATTGCCGGTACTCCCTCTGTGACCAGGTTAGCGACGTGAGCTCATCCATCTTATTGGGCAAAGATCGTACATTTCCAATAATTACAGAAGGAAGAGATGGTCGATAACGTCTCCTTCTCTGGCGATGGCGCTCCTTCCCAGCACGACACCCCCGTATTTTCTTCCTCAGCTCGCTGGGAATGTCAAGTCTGTCCGCCGGCAGTACCGCTGTAGAACGCAGCACTAACAGCTGATCCTACTGTAAACAAAGGATCCCTGCTCTGGGTCCCCAGACACGGGTGAAAAAAGTAGAAAAAAACTAAGAAAAACGACCAGAACTAGCACAAAACAGTAGAACATGGTTGCAGAGTCTAATTACTAATACATTACTTATAAAAATTACGAGAAGAAAAAAGATAAGAAAGAAAGAAACTCAGAATGAGCAGAGCTGCTGTAACAGGATGCCACACACGGGGAGCGCCGGAAGTAGATAAGCCAAGGTAATACTTGGCTTATCCTTTACATGTCCATTACATTTTACAGGGCAAAGCTAGCACAGTGGGCTACTTCTACTTCCTATTTCTCTCACTTCATCACGCAGCACATCTAGGCGTACACGAGCTCTCTACAGGAGTGCAGGTGTGTTGCTGGAGTTGAACAGCTCGCCTATTGGCTGTTATGTTGCACACTTCATTTCACATTGAGACAAATGCATCAGTGGCAGCTTTCGTTGGGGGCCGCCTAACACGTATTATCGGTGTAGAAACTATACGCGTAGCAACTGCTGTGTTTACAAGGTCACATAAAGCGGGCAGCTGACAAATTAACGACAAACAACTCTGCTAGCCAGCAAATTAGTATAGGGCTAGATCAGCCGCTAACTGCACCTTAAACTGACAGACAACGTGCTTTTCCTTCATAGCTAGGGATGCCATGCCTTCTACCGTCTCAGTAAACTACGAGCCATAGTGGTCAAGCAATGCCAAGTTAATTCTACTGAGCTGAGTTTGATATACTTGCCTTGCAGCACTGCGTAGATGATCTTTCAATCTCTCTCTTCCACCGCACTTTCCACCTTGTGGTTGTCAGTTCCAATTCATTGGCCGATGTTTATGGTCATGTCGTTATGTGTCCGAACATCCAATGGCATGTCACACTCATGTACAGAAACGCATGTACAGAAAAATAGATTTGGGTAACAAGGAGATTATGTTTTATTACATTTACAGTGATGTTATGTTATTTTACATTTCACATGTGACATCACAGTCTATTGATGTAAATCTGATGATATTGTGGAAAAACAGTACACAACTGTAAAATACACAGTAAAATACTTTGACATTACTATTTTTTTTGGAACAGTGCACAGTAAACCAGTCTCACATCAATAATCACAACAAATCTTCTTTCCTCACATTTTCTGTTTTTCTAAACTTCAGTGATCTCCCCTATGACCCCCACCCCACCCTGTGCTATGCGTTTGGATGAGAAAATGTAACCATTGTAATGAAAGATGAGGAAAAGTACCTTCCTCCTGGATTATATTGACACGGAACCAAGATAAGTGTGTTCAGGCCTGCATGTGCCCATCCTCCCTTCTCTAATTCCAAGATCAGTATTAGAAACCTGCATTTTATCAGAGTAGATTCATTAGTTAAGTATAATTTAAGTAATTTGATTGAGTGTTTATTATTATTTCTTTCATCTTTTGCTTTCCTCCTGCTAAATTGCTTCAATAAACAAATCTGCATTTATAAAGTCTAAATTGTGGACACGGGGCTTTTAACTTTTTGTGAAACGGTAAATGTAAAAGCCTGTAAATCATTATAATATCACTCAAAAGGTTATTCAAGGTTAATCTGGCCTTAAAAGTCAACAGATCCTTGGGGCATGTTTTACAGGCCAGAAATTTTGTTTAACAAGTGCACAGATTATAGAAGAGAGCTGTTGATAACAGATGTGACTGGAGGATATTTTGCTTGTTTCATGTTATTGTATTTTTGCCCACCTCTGTTGCTTGTGAAGCTCACACACAAGAATTTCACTCACATGTACTGTACCAGTGTACCTGCACATGTGATGTGACAATAAAAGTGATTTGATTTGATTGTAGATGACCTGTAACCTGTCACCCAGGCAAGAACGCGTCAGAGGAAGCTTGATCAATGACATCAACAATCATTTGACATCCTGTTGATAAATGGTTTGTGGTTCAATCTTCACAGTTCATAGATAGTATTGTTGTATGTTACAAACTACTGTGCTGCTGCAAAATACTTTTTGCCAGGCTAGTTAGTTTTAGGGTCAGAAATAGACAAGAACAAGGTTTGTTGTTTGCTGCTGCTTTATTAATCATATGACAACCAAAGAAATGATTTTATTGAAATAATTTTATTGCAGTAAATTACATTTATGTTAGAAATGTAAGTAAAATGGTATACATAAGTGATGTGCTATACAGTGGAACCCCGACTTATGAATACCCCATTTAACGAAAAATTCAAGTCAGGAAGGCACTGAACGGCAATATTTCTGCCCGTGTTACGGCAAAATGCCCGTATAACGAAATCCGCTGGCTCTGATTGGCTGAGCCTACAAAGCCCACAATGCCTTCCGAATCATGTGACAACCCCTTGGCTTTCGTAGTTGCGTCTCGCTGTTCCACTTGAATGACGTATTGTTGTTGCAGTTACCAACTAGCCTATAGCTATTGTTCATTTAAAAGGCGCAATGGGTGCTTCGACATACCAAAATCTTCGACTTACGAAAGACCCTCGGGAACAAATTAATTTCGTAAGTCGGGGTTCCACTGTATAAGGTTCAAGAATAAAATTGACAAATATATCCCTAAAATAAATGATTGAAGGTTAAACACGTGTAATTAAAATATTAAAATTTACTATAAGACATCAAAATATGTAAAAGAAAACATCAATAGAATCCATCCATCCATCCATTTTCTTCCGCTTATCCTTTTCAGGGTTGCGGGGGGTGCTGCAGCCTATCCCAGCTGTCATAGGGCGAGAGGCGATGGTACACCCTGGACAGGTCCCCAGTCCGTCGCAGATCAATAGAATCATTAAAATTTAAAGAAAAAGTTCTGGATATCAATGTTTAGACCCCTAAAATTAAAAACAACAACATTGTAGATCTTCTACCTCTGTATTTCTCTTTCTAATTTTCTGTTTAACTCGGGTCTACAAATAATTAACAAAACCAAGAAGGAAAAAAAGAGGATTTGAATACACTGCTGGCCTTTTGGTTTAGAGTCTGGTGACACCCCTGGGAGGAATTCATATTTAAACATCTACATCCATTTTACTTCCACTTATCCAAGTCCAGGTTGCTGGAGCCTTTCCCAGCTGTCAGGCAAGTGGCAGAGTACACCCTGGGCAGGTTGCTAACAATATTACAGTTAACTAAAACTAAAACTAGATGTGAATATTTTGGTTAACTAAAATTAAAATACAAACAACTTCTGGAACCCCCCCCCCGAAATGATTAAATGAACTGTGATAAGGTAGGAAGAAGCTGGAGTAGACAGAGAGCACCCACGCAGACACAGGGAGAACATGCAAAATCCACACAGAAAGGCCTCAAACTAGATTAAAACCCAGGAGCTTCCTCCAGTGAGGACTGAAAAATCTCATTGTATCAAATTCATTAAAAATCAAACAACATTTAAGGACAGAAGGCAAAACAACTTGACAAAAATTTGGTGCTTCGCAGAGACCTCATGCTTTTAGTCAGTGTTCTCTCAGAGACGTTGAGTGGGTCATTGTGTTTCTGAAACATCCAGTAATAATAAACAGAAAGATCTTTAACACTCAGCTGCTCAGGGCAAACAGTAAAACCATCACTACTTAAAATTTGCTTTAAAATGTCTTGAAAGCTCCTCACCCTAGAATAGAAAATATTATTATTTGGTGTTACTACTACTGTTTATGGTGAAAATAATTTTTGTAAACACTTTGTTTTGACATGTTTGAGGTAACTTGGACGTAAAAAGGGTAAGGAATCGCCAAATACAAGTGATTATATTATTCAAATACTTCATCTGTGCTCAGCAATAATAAATTCAGCATGTTTACCTCAGCTGTCAGTCCAACATGAGACAATAACTCAATTCTGTTCAAAGACTGTGGACAATATTCAGGTAAATTTTGGAGCATGTGCTTTTATGTTGGGAGTACTGCTGTTTTTGCTGCTGTTAGCAGTTGGTTAGCAGCTGTTAGTAAACTTCATTTGAAGAAGATCTAGCATTGTCAGGCAAATAGTGAATAATTTCTCATACAATATAGGAATATAATCAATTTTTCATAAGTGGATTATTGGGAGTTTTAGGGTACTGGCGCTTAGCCCTCTGGGGTCAACTGACACGCTGGCGTGTCCAAATCACATGATCAATTTAAGATGACACAGCAACGAGATGCAGCGACTTACCGACCGTTCAACTTGTGTTTAAAGGGCAGACTTCAAACTATATACCAGTTTTTAAACTGTGTTAATAGGCCACATAAAACCAGAGGTAGGATAAGAATACACATGATGTTTGTTTTCTGAGTAATACTGTGTTATTTACTGCGGGAAAAAACTGTAAAAACTGTGTTTTCTAAGGACACTGCTAGCAAGCACTCTCCGCTTGTGAGCAAAAAAAAAAAAGTATCATGTCAACCAATCAAAAAATGATATCGCAACATGTGGCATTTGGTTGTTTAGGAAGAGGGAGAAGTTTTAGGAGTGACAGCGGTGAGAAGGAGCAAGCTAAAGAGAGACAGAGACAGAGAGTTTTGAGATGTGAGAGATTTGTGACGTTTAGCGTGTTTGTTGTTTTGTTTTGCGTGTCAGTTCTACTATTAAGTGTCACAGTTGCCGCAAAAAAGCCACTGAAAGCAGATTGAAGAGTAAACACTGTGGGAAAACAGGAGTGATACACCTGCAGGTTTATCCCAGTGCTGTTCTCCTCTGTCTTATAGTGACACAAACTATTTTTTGCAGTGGCACAAATCATTTGTGTGCCTTCTTATTCAATGCAGAAAACCTGATTGTTCTGTAAATAGTTTTAAGTGCTTATATGAAAACGGCCTGAGGCCTCAGCTGCATTTTAGGTAAATAGTTGCATATAACTGTGTTGTTTGAAAAACTTGTTTATAAGTTTTTAAAATTTACAATTTATATTTGCAATTCAAATTGTGAAAATGATTTGTTAAACATATTTGTTGGTGCTACAATAGAAAATAAAAAAATTCTACTCTGAATTTATGCTTTTCCTCTGATTTTAGATCAATTGTGTTAATACAGTATGTAAAAATTTATCAGTTACTGTAAATTCAGACACAAGAGGTTGTGCTGAAAAGAATGATACCAAACAAGGCAAGGTAAGCAGTTTTTAAAAGTAGTTAAAAATGGCCAATTATACCCTGGACCCCAGAGGGTTAATCTTGAGCCCTAAGGCCCCCGGTACCGGGGACAAAGGGGGTGACCTGCAGTTTAACCCTCCCTGACATCAAGTCTTTCATGCAAATGTGTGGTATCCACAGAAACCTCAGAATCTCAGCTAAAAGCTCATATAACCCTCCGCCGATCCCTTTAAGAATTCTCAGGAATCTAGCAATTTAGCACAAAATGGGTAACAATAATAATCCCGTGACATGCAATAACATTTAAATATTTACCCGATTACTGTGCTGGCATTTCTCTCTCTCTCTTTTTAACTTCATCATGATATCGCTGCACAGTTTTAAGATGCTTTGAAACATCTACAAAAAACAATAAAATAAGTAAAAACATTCTTTAGCATTGTTCAACATAAATTATTCATTTTCATTGCCTGTATTCCCTTTACCTGGGAGAGGGCAAACATCAACCTTGAATGAGAGTTTAATGGAGTGTTCCATGGTTTCCTTCAGTTCATTGCAGATGGTCGTCTAATTTAGATTAAAAACAACGTAAACATCTGAATTAGTGCGTACATGTATGTTTAGAGTTATTGTGGCCAGTTTATGTTTTAAACAGTTTATTTCATCTCATCGTAGAAGACTAAATCTTTCTAATGATTAGAGAATGCCCTGACTGAGCAAAAGCACTCAAATATGTAAAGAACCATGATGAATGAAGGAAGATGCAACACAACATGACCAACCTTCAACGTATCCATCTTCTCCAACATGGTCTTTTTTGCATCCTCATACATGTTCCTATTTGAGGATACATGTGTCTCAAGAGTGTTCCTCATGTCTTCCTTTTGCCTTTTTGCCTTTGCATCTACAAGAAGACACAAAACATTGTTGAAACTTTTTCTTTTTTTATACAATTGTGATTTATTATTGTGAAAGTTGACCATCTCTTACCATCATAGCCCTTTTGCATGCTTTTCACAATTGTCTCTGTTAGACTATTGTAGATTACTTTCTTCTCCTTTAGGATTATTTTGTTGAGTTTTGCCTTAATTCTTTCCTCCTTAGACACATGAAAGATAGATCAGTTAAAAACAAAAAGACTATTTTAGGTAAATTCTGCTGCTAATGGACTGATTAAACCTGATTGGTTCATCTTGTACCTCTGTCTGGAGAAATATCAGCTGCAGTTTGACATCTTGGTACTCTTGAATCAGTGGTTTTGTGTCAAGTGAAAATATGCTGATGACTCCATTGAAATATCTGCCTTTAACATCATTTCTGAAAAATCAATGACAGCAGTATTGACAAGTTTCTTTTAATAATTTTAGGCGCCGTGTAATTATATGGTACAGTTTATAAAATTTTTATTCTTACGGGAAGGTCTTTCTGAATTTTTCATCAATGCTGTCAGTCAAGCAGGAAGCCAACATTGTGTTGAGATTTATTTCTTCCCCTTTTTTTGTTTTGTGGATGCCGTTTTTCTTAACCACGGCCTCTAGTGTCATGAACACGAGAGGGTTTTCCTGAAACAAATCAAGAAACCATTTCTAAACACATGCTCATTAAGTGAAAAATCTGTTGCTTTCATGTTAATTATAATTCAGAGACATACATCACGGTGCAAAAAGGTGTTCAGGTTTTCTTCAGAGGTTTTGGAATTTTTAACCCCTTCTGTAAGACATTGTTCAAAATCCTTGATCGCTTTTTCAACTGCTTTTTTCACTTGATCGAGTTGTTCTGTCATGTTTTTCTCAAGGACTTTACATACATATTCTGCTATTCCAACATCCTGAAATTAAAAAAGTATATATATATTATTTTAATGCAGTAATACTATAAATACAATAAATACTATAAATCTCTTTTTTTATTAATCGTTTTGAAATTTTGTCAGTCAGTGCTTCTCAAGAAATCTTGATAACAAAAATTTTCTTAGGTGTCAGAGTTGTGCAAACATTTTGAGTTTTAAATTTGTCATTAATATCTCTTGATGCATGCTCAATCATCCAGGTAAGTAAATTCTGTTCATCTGGACGTAGCGTTTTGTGGGAGAAACATTTCATCATCAAGTGACTTCTTCAGTCTCAGCTGACTGCGGGTTTCCAACCTTATAAACAGGACATTTGCATATGACTGAAACCAGCCCACTGAAGGAACAATGGGCTGGGAGGTCAATTCCTTAACCATAAATATATTGGTCTACATAGCGAACTTGATGCTACCTCATTTCTGCACCTGGCACCTTCAATCAAAGACAGAATCCCATAAGCTCCAGTCACATAGATATCTGTCTCATAGTGGCAGTCATTGAGATTTTGCAAGAAGTCTTGAAGTTTGGGTATTTCTGTAAATAAAAGTCATTTAATCTAGCAACTCCGTCCTGATTTAAGTAAAGTAAAAATAAAACAAGATATGCACTGAATAAGATTGTTTTCTTTTAATCACAAAAATTCTGACATGCTTATAACCTACCATTGTCATCTTTTTTTACACGTTTTCTTTAAGGACCTCGTCAGCACTCACTGTGAACACTTTGAAATCTTTATCGCTGAACTGCTCCTGAAATAATGAGTTTTAATTTTAATGAAGCTTTGGTTCGCCATTACAGAAAACTATTTGAACATCTGTAAAACTCACACTTAGAGTCTTGTTCAGTTCGTGGTGGAATTCGTTCATCACTTCTTCCTTGGCTTTCTTGTTTTTTGTAACTCTTAAATGGACATAAAAGGAAACTAGATTCAACATATGGCTTAAACATATAGCAACATATCAAGAAAATAGCTGAGTGGTTGTCTTTTAAAGGATTTGAATGTGGAGCGCAACATACCATTAAAAACATTTACCACTTAATATGCTAATCTTTTTGAGACATCTTTTTGAAAAGGACTGACCACTTCAGGCCCTGTACTCCTGCTTTCTTTTTACCTTCTGATGAATCTTGCTTTCTGTTCTTCCTGACCTTTTCTATGCTTTACGATTTCATTCATGGTAATAGTTTTTAGTCTACTCATGTCACTATACTGGATTGGGGACCAACATCATCTTCATTCCTGCAGACTTCTGTATATCTCAAAATCTAACCTTACGTAGCTCTGCCGCATATGAACCTGTGCCATTCACAACGGGAAAATTAAAAAAAGTCTGCGACAACCCAGGGCCTGCAGCTCTTGCTATATATCATGGAGAAGTCCTAGAGATGACTAGCTCTCATCGGTCCACAACACAGTGGTGCTTTTACTGATACAAGCCAGACTGGACTATTACCCAAAGATAAATAAACTTAACTTCAGCAGATAAAAGTTTTACGTATATTTGGTAAATTAGTCTGAAGTGATCTAAATTAAGTTGAAATGCAAATTAATTAACAATGTTTTATTTTCACTGAGTTTAATTGATTTTGCCCTGTAGTCACTGAAAAAGTAATACATAAAACCCATGTTTTACATTTCATTTGTAAATATTCACCTACTCCCTGTTCCTACCGTATAAAAATATTTGTGAATACATTTATACATTCACTATGAAGTTCTGGGTCTGGTGTGTTTTCCTTTTTTGCATGATTGGATATCAATAAATTGAACAAAGACCCCTCACCTGAGTTATAAGACTGTGTGTTCCTCTCCAAAGTGTATCTTACGGAAACAAATTTAATTTGTTATTATATAATTTTTTTTTATTTATCTGCATTTAGCTAATTTACAACATGGTTACCATTCTGATCAAATTGAACCTTAACTTTTAATCAGTTATAACTTGATTGGTTTCAAATATTAAATTGTGTCCCCCTAAAAAATGGTAAAGATTTTTTTTTTATTTTCTGGAGCATGTTGCATGTATGTAAGGGCCATGAGTATTATATTATGCCATCGAAGAAAGGATATGCATAAACAGCATTTAGAGTACTCAAAACTTTTTTTTAACACATTCCACTTCTGCAACATAGGTCTAGATAATATTCTGATAAATGTGTTACTTTTTCTAAAGTATAAAAGGACAACGCTTCGGAACCAGCCTCCTGGTGAGGGGGCTGGACTCTATCTCAGTCTGGAGTTGCCCCTGGTGAGAGGCGGCGGGCTGGGGTGGGTATTCTAGTATCCCCTTGGCTTGCTGCCTGTACATTTGGGTTCTTCCCGGTGGATGAGAGGGTTTGTTCCCTGCGCCTTCGGGTCGGGGAATGGGTCCTGACTGGCATCTGTGCTTATGTGCCAAGTGGCAGCTCAGAGTACCCAGCCTTTTTAGAGTCCCTGGGTGGGGTGCTGGAGGGTGCTCTGCCTGGACACTGTGTTGTCCTACTGGGAGACTTCAATGCTCACGTGGGCAATGGCAATGAGAGCTGGAGGGGTGTGATTGGGAGGAACGGCCTCCCTGATCTGAACCCAAGTGGTGTTTCGTTATTGGAATTCTGTGCAAACCACAGTTTGGCCATAACAAACACCATGTTCAAACATAAGAGTGTCCATAAGAGGGACCAACAGCCTCAAGTATCCTCTCACGGATACTTGAGGGTGCATGGGACTTTACCCAACCAGTCTATATGTGTTTTGTGGACTTGGAGAAAGCATTCGACTGTGTCTCTCGGGGTGTCCTGTGGGAGCTGCTGTGGGAGTTTGGGGTGTCTTGCCCATTGCTACGGGCCATTCGATCCCTATACTACTAGGGATGGGTATTGATAAGATTTTCACGATTCCGATTCCATTTTCGATTCTGTTCAACGATTCGATTCTTTATCGATTTTTTTTTAAAAAGGAGAACCCTAACCCTAACTATAAAGTCTAAGATAAAGCTAAAGAGCCTTAAACGTATCAGTAATTTAAGAAAAATGATTAAAAAGAGTTTCAGTCAGGTTTCAGAGCTCATCACAGCACAGAAACAGCTTTAGTGAAGGTTACAAATGATCTTCTTATGGCCTCTGACAGTGGACTCATCTCTGTGCTTGTCCTGCTAGACCTCAGTGCTGCGTTCGATACTGTTGACCATAATATCCTATTAGAGCGATTAGAACATGCTGTAGGTATTACAGGTACTGCACTGCAGTGGTTTGTATCATATCTATCTAATAGACTCCAATTTGTTCAAGTAAATGAGAGTCCTCTTCACACACTAAGGTCATTATGGTGTTCCACAGGGTTCGGTGCTAGGACCAATTCTGTTTACATTATACATGCTTCCCTTAGGCAGCATCATTAGAAGACATAGCATACATTTTCACTGCTATGCAGATGACACGCAGCTCTATCTGTCCATGAAGCCAGGTAACACACACCAATTAGTTAAACTGCAGGAATGTCTTAAAGACATAAAGACCTGGATGTCCGCTAACTTTCTGCTTCTTAATTCAGATCAAACTGAGGTTATTGTACTCGGCCCTGAAAATCTTAGAAATATGGTATCTAAGCAGATTCTTACTCTGGATGGCATTACCTTGGCCTCCAGTAATGCTGTGAGGAACCTTGGAGTCATTTTTGACCAGGACATGTCCTTCAACGCACATATTAAACAAATATGTAAGACTGCTTTCTTCCATTTGCGCAACATCTCTAAAATTAGAAATATCCTGTCCCAGAGTGACGCTGAAAAACTAGTTCATGCATTTATTACTTCCAGGCTGGACTACTGTAATTCACTATTATCAGGATGTCCTAAAAACTCTCTGAAAAGCCTTCAGTTAATCCAAAATGCTGCAGCAAGAGTCCTGACAGGGACTAGAAAGAGAGAGCATATTTCTCCTGTTTTGGCTTCCCTTCATTGGCTTCCTGTTAAATCCAGAATTGAATTCAAAATCCTGCTCCTCACATACAAGGTCTTAAATAATCAGGCCCCATCTTATCTTAATGACCTTGTAGTACCATATCACCCCATTAGAGCACTTCGCTCTCGCTCTGCAGGCCTACTTGTTGTTCCTAGAGTATTTAAAAGTAGAACAGGAGGGAGAGCCTTCAGTTTTCAGGCCCCTCTTCTGTGGAACCAGCTTCCAGTTTGGATTCGGGAGACAGACACTATCTCTACTTTCAAGATTAGGCTTAAAACTTTCCTTTTTGCTAAAGCATATAGTTAGGGCTGGACCAGGTGACCCTGAATCCTCCCTTAGTTATGCTGCAATAGACGTAGGCTGCCGGGGATTCCCATGATGCATTGAGTTTTTCCTTTCCAGTCACATTTCTCACTCACTATGTGTTAATAGACCTCTCTGCGTCGAATCATATCTGTTATTAATCTCTGTCTCTCTTCCACAGCATGTCTTTATCCTGTTTTCTTCTTTCACCCCAACCGGTCGCAGCAGATGGCCCCGCCCCTCCCTGAGCCTGGTTCTGCCGGAGGTTTCTTCCTGTTAAAAGGGAGTTTTTCCTTCCCACTGTCGCCAAAGTGCTTGCTCATAGGGGGTCATATGATTGTTGGGTTTTTCTCTGTATTTATTATTGTGCTATCTACTGTACAATATAAAGCGCCTTGAGGCGACTTTTGTTGTGATTTGGCGCTATATAAATAAAATTGAATTGAATTGAATTGAATTGAATTAAGGTCGATTAGCTTAAAACTTTGTTTTATATCTTGTCTTTGAACAAGATAGAAATTTAGGAGTAACATGGCCTTACAAACCCAACAGTGAGATCTTAAGAGATCCACAGCCTACGGCTCTTCAATGGGGTGTCACAGGGTCCCCAGGAAAAAAATTTGTAAATGTAAAATAATAAAATAAATATTCTTCTGTAGCATTAACAAAGTATAACATAAATTATTCTGTAGCAATTACACAAGAATATCCAGTAATGTCCCTGCCTACAATTAAACACATTCACTTACCGAAATCGGGCATCTGCGTGGCATGCAGCTGACCACTAGTCATGCCGACATCGTCATCCTGCCTGAAGAACGTAGACTGCAGCAAGAACTGCCAGCGAGGGCCAGACAGACTCTGTTTGTCATGGTCTCCTAAATGCAGCGCACAGTAATGGCAGGTGTTGTAATAAGGCAGATCGCGCTATCATAACATGCACTGTTAGTTGATTATTTACTTGCCGCATTAACGGGAGAGGACTTGCAAACGTTACCGCTGCTGCTGGGTTGAGATTCATGAGTCCGGAGCCAAATTAAAAACACGACATTCATTTAAGGTTATCGCATTTTTTGTGAGCAAATGTTTTTGCATATTCGTAGTGTTTCCTCCCTTAAATGAAATATCTACTTTGCAAGTATTGCAAGTTGCCCCGTTGTCATCCGTTCTCGTAAAGTATAACCAAACTTTTGAGTGTTTGAGCCGCTTAGGCGCCGTGTTTCCTGCCAGGTAAATGAAGCAGCGCAACGTGGTGGCGTCATTCGGGGCGACTGGAATTGATAAGGGAATCGTTTGCAAAAATGGCAAACAATTCCAAGGAAATGAAACACTGGGAACCGGTTCTCAACAAGAACCGGGTTTCGATACCCATCCCTATATACAACCATGCAAGAGCTTGGTTCGCATAGCCGGCAATAAGTCGGACTCGTTTCCGGTGGGTGATGGGCTCTGTCAGGGCTGCCCTTGGTCACCGATTCTGTTCATAACTTTTATGGACAGGATTTCTAGGTGCAGCCAAGTGGCGGAGGGCTTTCACTTCGGTGGTCTCAGAATCTCATCTCTGCTTTTTGCGGATGATGTGGTTCTGTTGGCTTCATCGAGTGATGGCCTCCAGCTCGCTCTGGAACGGTTTGCAGCCGAGTGTGAAGCAGTGGTAATGAGGATCAGCACCTCCAAATCTGAGGCCATGGTTCTCAGCCGGAAAAGGGCGGAGTGCCCACTCCGGGTCGGGGACGAGTTCCTGCCCCATGTGGAGGAGTTTAAGTATCTCGGGGTCTTGTTCGTGAGTGATGGGAGAAGGGAGCCGGAGATCGACAGACGGATTGGTGCTGTGGCTGCAGTGATGCGGACACTGTACCAATCCGTCGTGGTGAAGGTTGATCTACGTCTCTACCCTCACCACGAGCTGTGGGTGGTGACCAAAAGAACAAGATCACAGATAATGGATACATATAGTGGAAATGAGCTTCCTCCGAAGGGTGGCTGGCCTTTCCCTTAGAGATAGGGTGAGAAGTTCAGCCATCCGGGAGGGGCTCTGAGTAGAGCCGCTGCTCCTCCACATCGAAAGGAGCCAGTTGAGGTGGTTCGGGCATCTTATGTGACAAGGATGCCTCCTGGGTGAGGTGTTCCGGGCTTGTCCCACCGGAGGAGGCCTCGGGGCAGACCCAGAACACGCTGGAGAGATTGTATCTCTTGGCTGGCCTGGGAATGCCTTGGTGTTCCCCCGGACAAGCTGGAGGAGGTGGCAGGGAGAGGGAGGTCTGGGCTTCTCTGCTTAGGCTGCTGCCCCCTGGACCCAGCCCCGGATAAGTGGAAGAAGATGATAGCTTTGTGATTAACCAGAAAGTTATCTTTAGCTATGTCTATACCACAGGAAGTGGTGGATATACTAAAAATAGCACCTTTATGTACCTTTTTTGTCAAAAACACTGAAAGTGGAAAATGAGAAACATGTCTCATGCTGTACTGACCCACAACCTTAGATAAACGGGCCTAAACCCTTTCCCATTCATTCTCTATGGTAGTGCTAAATAACTACAGGTGTCATATATATTTTGTCCACTATGGTTTTTCAGCACTGTTCTGAGCCTGGCTCACAGCACTTTTAAAACTTTCCACTTCCAGAGAAGAAATCAGATCTCAGAGCTTTGTGTTCATTAACCACCCAGGAATAAGCTGGGTTTCTGACAGTGTTGTGTTCATATCTTACAAACATTAGAATCGCTGAATGACACAACACAGCCGTGATGTGTGTCTACAGCTTTGTATTCTGTTCTTTTGAAAGTGATGCCTCAGGTATTAAGCAGATGCCTTCTTTGGGGTTAAAGGTATTTTGGGGTTTTTTTTGTTTGTTTTTTTCCATGTCAATAACTGTTTGTCATCAGTGATTTGGAACATGCTTTTTGTCAGTGAAATGTATGTAATGTTTGTAATTAAATTTTAATTCTTATCATCTACTTCTTTACCCTTCATTAATATTTTTTCTACACTTAATTAGACTGTCTACAAAATAATTCAATAAGGAGAGATCATGTGGAAAAACTAAATACGATTTATAAAGATACAGAAATAAATTAAGCTATCTGGCAATTAACTCCAATGACCCATCATAGAGGAAAGAATCCCAGCAGCAAAAGGAGTTATGAGACCTAGGAGACTGAGGAGGAGATGCTGAGGAGGTGAGTTGCGTGACTGAGTGTCTGATAGACAGAATGACAGAAGACCAATGAGATGTAAAGCATACAGAGTGGAGACTGATTAGCTTGGAGAAGGCAAGCAAGAAAATGACTGAAACATAGAAATGTCAGTATTGAGTAGTGATGTGCGATACCACTGATTTCCTTTCGATCCGATGCCAAGTAAAATTCAGGGTGGTATCGACGATACTGATCCGATACCGATACTCTATACAAAAACGTAATGTTTCATTGTATTTCATAATACATTATATAATTGTATTGTAAGCCAAGAAGCCTTTTAACGAGTTTTTAAAGATTAAAGTTCGTCCTCATTGAACCAATGCATAAGCTTAATTTTCAATGTCATCAGAATATATCTGTTACAGACTTTGTATTAAATCTGGGATGTGTATGTGATTGTTGACATCCCACACTCTCAAAAGCTAAAATAAACAAGCTATCTTTTGAAAAATAAAACCAAAAAATAAAGTTTCCTCCCAGTAAACTAACTGAAACTTGTTTTAACATAAAAAAAACAAACACATAACCTAATAAACAACACAGGATTATTATTTCTGGTATGTATCATCTCAAAGATGTGATGACAGAGTTTATTCTGCGTTATGTACTTAAAGTATAGGTACTTAATGCAAAAGTACAGCCCCAAGGGTAGTAACACTATAGAATTTACAAATAAACAGGAACTGGTGTTTATCTTTGGACAACGTAACACAAGCTTCGCTCCCACCAACCTGTGCTCTGATGGTTCCGTGTAAACTATCAGGTTTTTTTCATTGGCTAAAAGCTGCAATTTGATTGGCTGTTGCTGCGTTACATTTATACGCCATGGGCTACCACGGAAACAGCAGCGGTTTACCCACTAAACAACTCAGCAAGACACATAACAAGCTAACAAAGTGTAGATAAGTTGTGGTGAGTATTACCTCACAGGTGGGGCCCAGACTTTGGTGAGACAAAGACAAACCAGTCCACAAATGTCACTAACATGAGGGACCGGAGAAATCAGACCCTTTTCTCTCTGTCTTTCATGTGAGAAAAGTGCTTTGTACAGCTCTCACACAATGGCTTATAAAATGGCAAGTGAAGGTGATATCGATGCAGTTTGAAAACTGTGAGCATCCCAACAACTTGCTCTACATGTGTGATTTTGGTGTGGTTGGTGAAATTAAACAGGGAATAAATGAGAGCTATTGATCGCAATACTCTGAAGCAATGGCTTCGGTTCAAAAAGTATGGGTTTCTAGGCATTGAGAACACTAGTACAGCTACATTTTAAGGGTAAAATGGTTGAAAATTCTGCTCACAGGGGCAGAAAAAACATTCACCCTTGTCATCTTAGTGTTGATAATATTATGTGTTTTTAACATTTATTTGATATCAATTATTGAGTACAATTTCCACCACGTCCAGTACTATGTGGTTTGGTAATTCACTTACCGATCATCTGCAGGATCAGACTTGGTGCAGATGAAGTGGATTTGCTGACACTGACCACCATTTCCAATCAAGCCATGTGCAGTTTTCAGGATCTCCCAGGCTTCAGTTTCTGATGCTGCTCGAGTAATGTCAGCCACAATCCACACAGTAGAGCAATCTCCAACAATCTGAAAGGAAAATGATCGAAAGTCAGTTATCAATAATGAAGAAAAGACGTTCAGACAACACAGGACAAAGCAAGACACAGTGAATGTGAATACATTACCTGTTTCCACATTTCGTTCCTGCTCTTGTTACGATCACCATTTCCAGGAAGGTCCACAAGTGTAACATGCTGGAGGAGGTCATTATTTGGCACCCTGACAGTCACACATTTCACTAGTGGCCAAAACCACTGCTGTGCTCTTTTTCCATCTTCCTGCTTTGGTCCATCTTCCTGCTTTGTGTATATGCGAAGTCTTGAGATAGCTCTTGAGCCTGCAATAAATAAAATAAATATGATAATGCAAAACATGTATGATCACTGAAAGGGTTTTACAAATTGCATTAAAGAAGCAACATAAAATATGACTGAAAAGCAACGATAGCTTCTAGTGACCAATGTAACCTTTAATGATACTATACAATATTACTAAAAGTTACAATTACATTAGTAAATTATGAGCAGGAAACCCAAAATGCAGCATAGGCTAATGTAAGTATGTACAGCCATATGTACACTGTTAGGCTCAGGAGCTACTCCTGACATCTTTAGCATGAAAAACATTTTGAAAGCTTTTATCATATCATCCATCCATAAAATGTTTTTTGGTTTGTTTCAAATCCTCTAAAATAAAAAGAGCTAGAACCTGCCCTGGTACTTCCGGTTGTTATTTTATGGACTTTCTTTGTGGAGTTTTGATAAATAAAAATTTTCTCAATTATTTAAAATCTGCTGAACTTGCAGTTAAATTAGTCCAATTTCTGAATAGTAAGCTGACAGTAAATTATGTAAATGTCAGTCTTTGCAAACTCAAAACATGAATACTTTAAATAAGAACACATTAATTAGAGTTTCTGAACTTACTGTGTCACATTCCAAAGATTTCTTCGTGGACTTTAAAAATTCTGGAATATTTTTGAAATACTTTGGTTCCATGAGGGTTTCAGGGGATTGTCTTTCCTTTCTTCTCCATACACGGCTGACAGCTTTTTAACCAAGTCCCGATAGTCATCATCAGCTTCCTTGAGAGTTTTCAGTGACCATAATTCATCGTCCCACTCCTAAAGCAAGATCAAAAGAAAAATTAAATCTTTGCATTTTTTTAAAATGTCATGCAGACTAACTAGGAATTATAATTATTATAATTATATATGTAAATACATATACTGTGAAAATAAACATTCATATTTTATTGTACCTCTTTTTTAATGAACTCAATTTCTGCCTCATACTTTGAGCTGCGAGTATTAGCCTCCACCTTTATCATGACTGTGGTGCATGCACTGATAGTTCCAGTAGGCAAAAGATTCATCTCATTAATGATGGCATTGATTAATGAGCTCTTTCCAGCCCCAGTTCGTCCAAAAACACCAACCAGCTCTCTTTTGTCAGTTTCCAGATCACTGATTTTATTCCTGTTGAACAAGAGTTTAAACGTGGCTTCATTTATTTAACATGAAATGCAATGCAAAATTAGAAAGCCATCACTTTGTGAACAACTTGATAAAGAAAGAAATCTAAAGTATTTTTTTCCCAGTACTTTAAAATTAAAAATGCCTCCAGAGATTATACAGATACAAAAATTGCAATGGCTAGGTTTGCTCAGGGAAAGTCTCTGGTACAACGCATGATACAAGTTTTATCATCTAATATTTAACCTATGAATGCTGAAATTAACATGATTTTGTTGAACAGTTGTTTGGAGTGAATGCTTTTTATTGTTTTTATCTTGTGTGTATGATTTTCTTTCAACGAAATGGTCTTAAAAAGAGATCTGGATCTCTGTATAAATGATCCTAAAGTAAAATGTCTTTCCTGTTGTTTAACAGAATGAGGAACCCTTAATACTCACTTTATAAAAGCACCAAGCTGTTCTTTGTCGTTTATATGGTCCTTGACTTCTTTCATTATGTCTTTCACTTCAGATAATATTCTTGTTTCTTTCGCTGTGAGAGTAAAGAAGTGCTTAGCAGGAACCAGTTTAATGTTCAATGTGATACACTGATATTGAAAAACAGGAGTACATCAGTACATGATCTAAATAGTATTTTATTGTACCTCAGACACCAACAAACCAATGCAAAAGTGTGTGTGTGATTTAGCATCAGACACACGCTATAGAAGAAAAGTTTTACCTTACAGTGGAGTGAAACTGCACTTCTTTGGAAACAAATGTAAATACCTGAGTCACGCTGTCTTTTAGTTGGTGGTTGCCTTTCGCTGGACTCCCCGTGAAGATCTGATTGTCTTTTTCCTGATTAGATTTTTTCAAGACATGAAAAGTTAGGTTTGTTGTCTCTCTCAGTGGAGGTATTTGGTGAAAGGAAAATTATTTCTGTCTTTAAAGATGATTATCATAAATAATAAATATGTGTCTCACCTTTTGAACTCCTAGGTAGTGAAGCCTGGAAATTAAAATGGATGTGGGGGGTTTTAAAAAATTGCAAAGAAATGAGAGACTTCACACAGGCATCATTTAAGCACATTTTTAAGAGCTTATGTCTGAACACATGCTTCCATAATCCACGCAGTGAAATGTAAATTTATTTTCTATTTCATCTGAGATTAGAAATATAAACCCTTGAAAGTTAAATACAGAAAATGGGCAAGTACATGAAAAATAAAGGGTCTTGAAAATTAACATAATTCTGACCTGAACCAATTTTGAGCAAACAGTGAAAGTATGACTGCTGATAAAAATAATAGCCAATCAGAATTAAACTTTTTAACTTACCTGAGCAGAAAATTCCGGTGTTTCTTGTCTTTTGTTTTGTTCATTCTAGCAAAAAGAAAATCCAGAACTGTAAATGGCTGATATGATTCTAGTAAATTCTATTGTTGTCACAAAGACATAATCTCAGAAACAGAAAATCATCAGTACACAATTATATATGAGGGCCAGAAGAGTCACGCGCATTGAAATGAAGCATTTTGTGCTTTAATTAAATGTGCAATATAACATATTTAGTAAATGTATTTGCAAATTAATTTCCTAATTCTTTTATTTATTTATACATTGCTAAAGTCAAAAAAATAATGTTTGATTGACTTCAGCAAAGTTCATAGAAAATAAAAAGAGTAAACTACTTATATTGTCATATTATTGTTATATTAATTAACAAATACTTCATACAAAAATGTATTTCACAAAAAAATAAATAAATAAAACTCTCAATAAATAAAAAAGAATTTTGAATTGATCTTACCTGTCTGCCTTTGGTCTTCATGGCCATTATAAACTGTTCTCTAACATCCACTGATTTATATGATCTGTTTCACAATGTCTATAAGTTTACAGTTAAGCACCAGGGTCACTATATGAATGAAGCTTCATGTCTCTGTATAAAATATTATACATGTATGCACACCTGACGCTGATTTTTGAGCAAACAGGTCATTTTATTTTTATTTTAGTATACACCTTATAATAGACAGCCGATTAACTGTTTAGAACAGAGCTGAATAAATCCTAAACGTATCATCTGATCATTTCTGGAGCATCTTCAGGATCTCAACCAACAGCTAGTGCAGATGTTTCTATTACTGGTGAAAAGGTGTGCACTTCCCTCCTGGATTAAAACATTTTAAATGTGAGTTTTAATTTAGAATAAACTGTTAAAATAAGTATGGCACGATTCTACATCAGGAAAAAAAGACATCAGGACAGTGAGAGTTTCATTTCCAAATGTACTGACAAATTCTAGTGAGACATTAAAGCTAAATAAAACTATTCAGTTATGAAGCTTAACTTTCCACTGAGTGGCAAAAGCCAGTGGGAATTTTGAAAATGATGCATCCTCAGGTGTTCTTGCCAGGTATAGTGAGCCTCAGCATCCCGGTTAGGTGACAGGAAGTGGGATGAGCTGGCTGTTAGACTAGCGGGAACTAGCATTTTCAAAAAAGTTGCAGCACTTTTAACAACATTTGCACATGTCATGTAATTAATATATTCTTAGTGCTTATTTTCTGGTTATATTGTTTTATGTACTTTAGTAATGAAAGTTTGTAAAGCAAGGCCGCTTTTGACTCACAAACTAAGTGCTCAGCCAGACTGAAAAACAGGAAGTTAGTGTAGAGCTATACAAGCATATAAATAAATACAGGAGGCCAGACAGAAAAAGAGGAACTAGTAACATATAAGGAGTGTTTGTATCGAAACTGTGTGATGTGTAAAGGACCAAAATAACACCTATATGAGAAACATTTTTAGCTTCTAATGCTAGAGATTCTAATGCTAGAGATTCTAATGCTAGAGATTCACCCCCTCCCTCCTGGCTCACAGCTTCTTCTTCTTCTTGGTTGGCAACCAATGTTAAGGTGCTTTACCGCCCCCTGGCTCATAGCTCAGTGGACATTTAGATGAGAAAATATATATATATGACACATTTAAGGAAAATACAAATAAAATAAAATAAAAATAAATAAATGTTCCCTTTAGAATTTTTTTTGCTCTAAAAAATATAGTTGTTTTCTTTTACAATAATTCATCTTAGCAGTAGGATTTACATTAAAAGTTTGAGTTACAAATTAAGTTTGAGTGAAAATATACATTTTTGCACTCTCTGGTCAACTGACTCAGTGACTCAAATGACTCAAGAAACCCGATTCACTTTGGTGAGTGACTCATTAAAACTCGATTCAGTAAAAAGAATCGAATTTACCATCACTACTTCAAACTGTATTACCCTTCAAGGACCTGCAGTTCAAAAAAGTGCCCCTCCGACAGCCAAACCCATCTGTTCTCTGATTGGATTGTTACATTTGTGATTGACATGACATTGACCAATCAGATGAAAGGAAGAAAAATAGGGTCAAAATTCGTACTTGTAACTTGCAGGGGTCCACACACAAATCTTTTTTACGCACACACAATTTTTTTTTTACACATACAAATCTTTTTTACACACACACACATTTCTTTTACACATGCAAATCTTTTTTACACACACACACATTTCTTTTACACATGCAAATCTTTTTTACACACACATTTCTTTTACACATACAAATCTTTTTACACACACAGTTTTTTTACACATACAAATCTATTTTTACACACACACACACACACACACACACACACACACACACACACACACCTTTTTTTTACACATACAAATCTTTTTTACACACACAGTTTTTTTACACATACAAATCTTTTTTTGAGCCCATATTTGTCAATTCAATTGGCAATTCAGTTTTAGTAATGAAATGAATGATCATTGGCTAATGTCATGCTTGTAGAGCTGGTGTGTAGAAGCCCTTCAAGCTGGTCTGTAGCCTTAATGATTATATCAACACAGAAATAAACAAATGCCAAATTACAAATGTCAGATTACTAGTGCAGTGTTGATGTCAATCTAACAAAATCACCTTTTGCTTTCTTTGCACACATATTATCTAATTTGGATTATAAGCTCTCTTTGTCGTGATAATTTTATACAATTTTGTCACAGAATTTACTAATTTCTTGTAACAATAAAGCTTTCTTTGTTTTTTTCTTTAAACATTTTTAATTTAACTATATTGAAAATGGGTTGTTTTTATATTGCAGAAATTCCCATTTATTACAGATAGTATCCAATGACACATTTTGGGCCTAAAAGAAAGATAAAACATAACTTTGGAAATAAATTTACTAATGTTTGTTTTGTTGCACAATTTATTATTAAACCACAAAATAGTTTTGATGCATGTGACTCTCCTGCTCCTCCATATTTATATATGTGAGATTTTTAAGACCAAATGTAAAAATATTGACCAGACTTACCTTTAACTGCTCAAGTCTGCATCTGAATCTTGCCCTTGGACCAACTAAACGGATTAGCTCAGTGATGTCATTTTCAGTAAGACAGAAAAGGCTTTCCTCTGTAATTTTGTTATCTGTAATTAAATATTAAATCTCAGTTATGGAGAGGGGCAAAATTTAAAACTGCTGCAGAAATCCACCTTATGAAAAAAACAAGTGAAATAAGTATGTCTATTTATTTTAAATGCCACTGCGCCTTTGTGTGATAAAATGTCTGTGATGACTTGACAATGTAGAAGATGCTACAGAAAAGCACTTCTCTTCCAGACATGTAAAAATCTCAACAGTTGTACAGCAAAATCATATCAACAGAGTTTCTGTTTCAGAGTTTACTGATTCCATTAATATTAACATCTTTGTTTATCAAGGATTAGTAATAATAATTTACCTTCAAATCGTTCCTCCAACTCACTTAGCTGCCATTCAATCAGTTTGTTTCTTACAAAATCATCCATGACCAAGAAATGAAACTGAAAGATCAACTGTAATATTTAACCAGACTAGATCTTTGTAATCAGCTTCTCCTCAAATGCATATGTAACCCGTTTGTGTGTGTTACACCTGTCGACACGTTGTGCAATGGCGTGTGAATAAGAAGCGGGGGACAGCA
Organism: Oreochromis niloticus; assembly: GCF_001858045.2. Classification (NCBI taxonomy): domain Eukaryota; kingdom Metazoa; phylum Chordata; class Actinopteri; order Cichliformes; family Cichlidae; genus Oreochromis; species Oreochromis niloticus. Next base: position 57,658 of record NW_020327098.1, read on the forward strand.
CCAGATCTTTGGGCTCTTTACTGCAACATCTGCAACACATAAAAATAAGGTCTGTGATCTGTGTGTGTCACGTGCCTACTAGGACACCTCTCTCCATGCTGAAAGGAGCTGTGACCTACAGCAGTATTAACTCCACAATAGTATAATAAATCAAATACAATAAAATGTTTTTTTTAAAAATGTCAACTTAAACTCTCAAAAAACAACAAAAAGCATAAAATAAATGACATAAAATAATATACCACTGGAAAATCATCCAAAACAACTTATAAGAACAACACACAAAATAATACAAAAACAATCAGACAATCAAATACAACCCAACAACCAGGACCCGACATTTAGGTGCATATAATTTAAACCTTAAACTCAAATACAATCATATTAATAAACGTCATCAAACAGGCAATACAACCCTGTACCACAAAAGGAATCAATGAAAAACTACATTTCCAGAACATAAAAAAAAACATCTCCCTACCTGCAACACAGAAATACAGGTCTGTGATCTGTGCGTGTCGCCTGTTAAAAAAAACTACTGCAGTGATTTCTTTCACCTGCCGCTAGCGACCAGGCTAACTTAGCATGCTAGTACTATAGCTGCATCCTTGGGCTAAAACTCATTAAAAACTTTGATTAGCGGACTCAGCCCTCTACAAAACTCACAACGAACGAGTCCGTTAACAACCAGACAAATTGTCACGTCAGAGCAACGTGACAATGGGTTTAAATCTAGGACTCTCCACCAACAATCCTAATTCAGGGTCTGCAGCCTTCAAGGCCGCATTTACAAGGATGCCAGCTGCCGTTAAACGCCAAAGAAGAAGAAGAAGAAGAAGAAGCAGTCTCTGGTATCATAGCTGTTTCCAAATTTAGGGGCTGCATCCTTCGGAGGCCGCATTTGTAGGCCGATTATGTTACAGAAACGACGACGAAGGCTGTCCCAATTTGAAGGCTGCTCCAAATGCGGCCGACAAATGTGTCCTTCATTTCCCCGGATTTGAAGGATGGATTCGGTATGTCCTTCGTCACCCAACCTATCCCAGAATTCATAGTGCGGCGGTGGGTGTGGATAATTTTGCCCCCCAAAAAATGGCAGATGGCTGAAGCGGGGCGGCCGAAGACTAAACTTTCAAAAGTAAGTACTGAATATTATGTCACTTATTTATGTGCGAATGTTTAATAACGAAGAACATTAAAACATTAATGTTGGCAAAGTTATGTGACATTAGTGATGTTTGTACTAACTTGATTTAAAAGCCTTTACTTTAAAATATACGCCATTCAATAGTCGACCTTAATATTACAGAGAATGTGATGATTTTATGGATAATTAAAGTCAGTCATATATCCACAAACACAACAAGCTGAAAGTCAGTGATGCTGCTCGGTTTGCAGTCCTGAATATGACGGCACAAGCAGGATTCACTGCACTGTTAATGTTAGCTATGTTATATTGCTGCCTCTGTTCGGTGGTGTCGAGCCAAACGGACTTTAACGTGTGTTTGAACGAGCTGACGGTTCACTCGTTAAGCTGAAAGAAAGATGCTTTAATGACAGGAGTCACACATGTGTCCACTGGACCATCTGGAACTCTTCTTGTTTAGCACTCGTAATAACACAAACACTAAATCCTCCTTCTCTTGTGCTGTTTTGTAGCAGTGTGTACACCTGAGACTGTCACCTGTCTGTCTGTCCTGCACTCTCTCTCTGTTTCTTTCTCTCTGATTGTGGAATAAAAGTGTGAACATGTATTTATAAGTTACACTTGTGTTTGAATCCTGCAGCTTATCACACATTTGATTTCCATGTGTGACAACTGCAAGTGTCCAGAGTGAGGACAGACTGAGGGACCCACTGCTGCACATCATCTGTGAGGCTTTGCACCCCTGATGATCCACCAGGACAAACTCAGCAGTGTGTGAGGAAGAGGAGGAGGAAGAGCCAGCAGCAGCTGATAGATGGAGAGAATAGACAGACTGTTCCCTGTTTGTGAAGGACTGCTAGGAAAGTTTAACATAACTAATTGTCTGTCCTGAATCAGTCTCATTAGGTAATATTCAAATAATGTTATCATCCCAGTGTTTTCAGTGTGGGAGAAAGTACTCAGGGCCTTCAAGTTACACACTATGAAAGGCAGCAACAAGTTTAATATTCAGAAACCTAAAGTATGTATCAGCAGCAGGATGGAGCTAAAAATAAATGTTTGTTTCAGTTCTATGAAGCTTTGAGTATTTTGGATTAGTAGCACTGCTGTGTTTGTTGCATCATATTGCTGTAATTGTTTATATGCTTTATATATTCTGAGCTAAGTTGATCTATAGTGTTACATCATATTCTATAAGGATGTTATGTGTTTGTTTACTTTCTGCCCAGTTTGACCCATTTAGCAGAAGTCAGCCTGTTTAAGGCTCTGATATCTATTCTGTATGACTTAAAGCAGTTATGACATGCTCTGATTTTCTCACCCAATAAAGGAATATTTAATATATCAGTCTACTCTTCATTCTATCAGACACAGTTATCACAGCTCGTACATTTTCTTTTTATACATATATGTAAGCATTGAGCCAAATTTAGTAATGCCAACATATTAAACAAATAATATTTGTCTCTTATATATAATACATCTGTATATACACTGTCAGAGATACTTGTCTTTGAGTGAAGATTTAAGGTGATAGGAAATATAAATAAATGCAACTTGAATCTTTACTGAAGCTCGGGTTCATTGATTAATATAATAACTATAATATTGGTGATATTATATTTACATTACCAAAGTGAGATGACTTTAATCTCGTGAACAACATGAGCTAATTGTTATTTACTAACAAATTTTTAAATTACTGTTGACATTTCTGTAAACAGTGCTGTATGAAACGTTTCCAGCGGTTAGTATCATGGTTGCTAGGCAACCTGAGCAGCACGACGGAGGCTAGACCCATTTCACAAGCCTCACACTTCCGGCCCTCTACCGAAGATCGGGTCCTCCAAGGCTGCAGACCCTGAATTGGGATACAGCCCATGCTTATCTCCGGCCATCCTGAAAGGAGCTGTGACCGGGGCATACATGCACGCGCCTACGTCACACCGCAGCGCACAACCACACGAACACGCCCAGACTCAAAACACACAGGCAGGAGATTAAAACGCATAATGAAATATTTAATTAAAAAAGGTGTTTTGGCGAAATTCAAAAATATTTAACCCATATGCTACACATATATAATCAGAGACAATTATATTAGATTCACATTAAAAGTTCAAACTGCTCACCTTTTGTTGAAAGTAATGCAGGAAAAGGCTGGTGAGGGAGATATGACACAAACAGGTGGGAAAAAAGCAATCAAATGCATCCAAAAACAGATATGGTTAAAAACAAACTGGAACTGCGTGCCTCAGACTGCAACATGAGTAAGGCGAGTGCAGGGTAATGGAGAACTGAGAACAGAGAAAAGTAGGAAGAGGTGGTGTTTGTGCAGAGAGATGGGAGTGGCTGAGAGGGGGAGGGTAACACTCTGCCTCACAGCCATATACCTTTGTAATCAACTGGTCCTTAAATCCACTCACTATGATTATATGTTCAAAAAAATTTAATCAAACTCAGATTAAAAACTGAAAATACTCACCTTTGGTTGAAAGTAATGCAGAAAAGGACTGTTAACACAAAAGAAGTAAATAAATAAACAATAAGTGAAAAAAACACAGTGGGGGCCCACACATTGGAACAGGGTTATAAAACTCTAGCAAAAAAGTCCAAAAACAGACAGGGTTAAAAACAAACTGGAACTGGGTTTTGTAAACGATGCAGTTGAGTTTTTGGCACAAGCCAAGTGAAACTGGATGTGTACATATAATGCATGTGTCACAAAACAAACTGCTTCAGCGGCTTGGTTCATCTGGCCAGAGTCACATGATCAGTGACGTCCAAAGCGTCATTTAGTAGGCTACATATGTGTCATGTTTTATTTTACCTGTTAATAAACAATGCCGCCCAAAGATCAAAAACATACAAAATAAATAGTCTATACACTCCCAGAGAGAGAGATTTTTAGCCTATTTTTATTTATTATGTTTACAAATGTCAAATAGTCAAAAGCAAAGGGAAAAAAACGTCATTTCACATGTTGAAATTGGGTTATTAATCAGATAGACACATTATTTTTTTACCCCCCAAAATACAGTCTGATATCACACAGAATTGTCACATGATGTTAAAATGAAGCTGTTGGTTCTGCTATCACAATGAAGCAGTTCACTTTAATTTGTAATTTCAACCTGCTTTTCTTGTTTTTGAAGAGATGTGTTTGTGCAGGGAAGAGTGGGAGATGTGCCCCCACATCTGCCTTTTCAGGAAGTCTCTCCCAGAGTGATTCATGTTAGTGACGTGTGTGTTGTCGCACTGCTATGAGGATTTTTACTTCAGTTTTCTTATATTTTTTCTCAGTCTCATCTTTTGTCATTCCAGCTCCATGTGTGGCAAATTCAAACCTCAGCCAAGCTTTCCAAGTCCATTGGCACAAAGTGCTTGTGCACAGATGTTTTCAGTCCTTCACTAAGAGATTTTGCAGGTGAGCTTCCCAGTTTGTGACTAGGGAGACATCTCTCCATCCATGCTTTGAATGTATTTTCCAACAGACCATTTAAATAATAATTTCTGTCAGGTTCCTGTGTCCACACAGGTGCATACTTTGGAAATCTCTGTGGACATGTAGTGGTGAGGTTGCTACCCAGTGTGGTTATGGGGTTTAAGTAGAGCGGGTATTGAACAAATTTAACCAATGTCACCAATTTTCTAAAGAAATATATTTCAGAAGGCTCTGTTGACATGAAAATCTCACCAGATGTGGCAACAACCCATCAAATCCACACATGCAAAGTAATCAAACCACACGTTTCCATAGATTATGTGTAATAAAGAGAAATAAGTCTTGAACACACTTGCTGCAGTTTGTTTAATACTTTGTACAGAAGCCTTTGTGTATGATGACATCATCAAGATGCCTCCTGTGTGGACAAATTAGTCGTACGCATGTATTCTGTGCACTGTGGGCGTGGCTCTACGCAAAGTGACAGATAGTCTCCGAGGTAACCACCATGAGATGCTCAAATGCTCTTAGCTTGCACATTACATGTGCTCAGATGTTTCTCCACATCAACAGGGCCCCGTCTATAAACTGTGAGGATTCAGGTCAGGTAAATGGCTGGGCCGTTCTATCAGCTTTATTTTCTCTCTCTGAAACCAGCTGGCTGTGTTTGGGATCATTGTTTGCTGAAATGTCCACCCTTGTTTTATCTTCATCAACACAAATTTTCCACTAGAGGGCGTATTTACAAATGTACTTAAAATGTCTCAGAGTTTATGAAAAATCTATTATTAAACAGTTCCTCAAATAAGCAAACTGCTCGACTGGCTATTTCATTTCTTTTATTTTATGTCTTCAGTCTCCTCTGTATGTGGAGTCGGTCAATGTTTCTTCCCCCAGATTTATATTTGAATTTGAAGTTGCTTTCAGATGAATGATCAAAAAGATCAGACTTGGTGCAGATAAAGTTAAAGATAAAGGTGCAGATACATTTGAATGATCCCTTTCCACGTCTAATCTCTGCTCTTGTCTCAGTCACAGTTTCCAGGAAGCTCCCCAAGTGTGACGTGCTGGAGAAGAGGTTTGTTTGGCAGCCTGACAGTCACACACTTCACTAGTGGCCAATACCACATCTTTGCCTTATTACCTTCTCTTTGTCTTCAATCATTACTTGAAGAAGAAGTTACATAACTAAAGGTTTATATTAAATAAACTGAAACTGGCAAACCCAAAGCAACAAATGAGTTTTGCATCAATCATTGGTTTTTAATTTGAGATCTATGTAAGAATGCTAATCAAAAACTGCTAATTAACTTCTACCATGGAGAGCCTTCTGCTGCACACTGTGGTTCAGCTGCTGTGGAGGACAAGAGGAAACTGCAGCCGCTGATCTTTCTTTCCTTTTTGTTCTTTGGCACAAGCTTCAGTTTTTTCTCCCAGGGCTCCTTCACACTTATAAATACACCTACATTTATTATTTATTTATACACAAACATCATAAAACAAAGGGGCTGGCTTTGTAAAAGAGGACATAAGATCCTCTCTTAACAGCACATTAATATGAAATACAGGACTAAACAGCATATATACTGAGTCTTTGGGTGTTTTCATTATTACTTGCTAAGTATTTTTCCAGTGCTTTGAAATGTGACTCAAGTCTGATTCTTCTACTGTGTGTGAACTCTAAGCAGCTGCATTAAACACCTGCTTTTCAAACAAGGCTCAATTATATGACTCTGTGAATTTAAACTTTTGTCACCTGCATAAATAACAATACTTGATCTAGTAAGGACTGCAGTGCTCCTATGATCCCAGCTTATAGATGGAGGCTAGCATAAGAGCTTCACGAGCTAAAGCAGCACACCTGGGTCTCCCAGCCTGCTAAAACCAGCCCTTTGGTTCACCTGCTTCACTAAACATTATTATTATTATTTTAAGCAGAGTGGTGTGATTTATGTAGGCATTGCTCTGTGACAGGATGACTTTTCTTGCACACCCACCAAATGAGGGCGCACATGCTTCCACGCCCACTGGTGAGTGCACACATCCTTTCAAGGAAGCATTTCATTCATCCCTAAAACTGGAACAAAACACTGTGCAGCGTGTTCAGGTTGGAACGTGGCCCTGGCCTCTCTCTGCATCCACCTGCATTGGCACATACGACTAACATCCACTCCCTGCTGAACTGCTTATATTTGATGTGTTGAAGTTTTCGTAAAGTTTGAATAAATTCCACTTTATTTATTTGTACATTTCATCTGTGAACTCCTGCTTCCCACTCTCCTTGAGCCAATTTGTGACGGGGACATTACATAAGAAAACTAATTTTTCCCTTTTTGATTCTGTGTATCTGGCGCTCATCCAGTGAGTTTACACTTGGCAAAAACAGACTGAATTTGTCTGGAGAACTATTTGGACTTTAACGTTACAGCTGATGCTTCAATACTTGAACTCAAGAGTTCAGCTTCCACTCAGAGGTACAAGTACACAGAGCAAAGATAAACGTGTACACAAGGTGGAAAGGGCAAACCACAAGTGCACAGCTCCAACCAGAGATGGCCAGTAATCTGAATACTTATTTCAAGTAACGAGTAAAGTAAGGGATTACTATTGCAAAAAATGTTATTAGATTACAATGGATATTATATCTAGTGTGGAAGAGAGTATGAGCGGGCAGCATTTAAAGCGTGGAAGTACTGCCCTTACTTTGAGTTTGATTCCATAAAAAGTGACAAAAACATTAGCGTCCGCTGTTCACTGCGTGGGAAGAAAACATGCTCACTCACTATGTGTTAATACGCATGCTTATTTATAATTTTGATAAAATGTCATAAAAATAATTCAATGCCAGCTCACCATTGGTGAGATTCTGTTCCAGTTATAGTCCCATAAATCATGAAGCTTGCTGACAGAAAAGCTTTAAATCTCCTTTAAAAGCTATGTGTGGTCTTGATTGTGGGAGCTTCAGTTGTCTGACTACAGCTGCCACACAGTGGTCACTGATATCATTTGCAAAACCCCAGTGTGACAATATTTATCAGTGAAACAGAAATCAGTAAGTGACGACTTTTCTGGCTTATTTAACATTTGCTAAGGCTAAGCTGTGCTTTATACCAGAGTTGGGAATTTCCTGAGTTACAACAAATTAAATTTTAGACTTTTCACATTTTTGTTCATATGTATCTTTTTCTACTTTTATTCTTACTTTTGTTTAGATTTTGTTTACAAAAGTAATCTAAGCGTTGTGGTGGGCGTGGTTTGTGGTGGGCGTGGCTTGTCGCGCGGCTGCAGGAGAGGCCGACACACTGCGGCTCCATCAGTGATCAAGCGTCCCTGCATAAAAAGACTGAACTGGGTCTTGAGTGTTATTGTTGTGTGTGTGTGTGTGTGTGTGTGTGTGTTGGTGTGTGTGTCTGATTAGAGGAACATTATTGTGTAAACGAACCAACAGAGTTTGATTCTCCCATGAAGCTGCTGATGAAACATATCACAGTAAATGTGATGAAGTGACTGAAACTCCACCTTAGTTAAAGTGGGTGAACGGTCACTGATAGAGACAGGGTGGGGCTGAGTGTCAGTGATGTGGGTGGAGACGGTGGAGATAAAGCGAGCAGACCAGAGGCGTCCTCTCTGAGTCCTTTGACAGTTAAAGGACTCCAGATGTTCACCACAGCAGAGACAGTGAGGGGACTGAGGCCTCCTGTGGACTCACAGTCAGCTCCATGTGTGTCTGTTTGTGTTATTATCCTGTCAGGAGACCTTAGAAGTTATTATTACATACGTGACGAGAATATAACTGGCACCTTAGTGGGGGGGGTCTGTCTAAAATATCTGTCAATGTCCTGTTACTGAGTCAATGTGACAATGTACATCAAAGGCAACACAATTCTTCTAACATATATTCCCATTTCCTGTGTTGTAAAGCACTTTGTGACTTTTATCTGTGAAAAGCGCTATATAAATACATTTTACTTACTTACTTACTTACATACACCTTTACAGACTAGTGTCTAAAACAAGTCTTTGTATGAGGCGTCTCCACAGTGTCAGGGTCAAAGATAAAGTCATTGTATAAATTCACACTGAAATATCACTTTATAAAACTCGCCCCACTCTGAGGAGACGGGTGTGAGTGGTATGTGCACGGACGGAGGGATCAGGTCTGCAGGGGGGTGCCCCTGCATGCATGAAGGTGGTGTGGACTTGGAGAAGACAGGACCCACTCACAGGGGCGGATCTAGAGAAATTTTCTTAGGGTGGCATGAGGGTGGCAAAGAAATGAAATGGGGTGGCAAAATCAAAGCCTTTTTTCCCCAAACACATATGCAGGTGGTTACATATGGTTAAATGATTCAAATGCAGTAAGTATACAAGTTTTTCATATAAATATAGTCTATAACTTAATTATCGTCTGTAGCCCACATAAATACACACTTTAGTTACATAAAACATGTGAGTTTTGATGTTATGTACAGTATAGCCTGTATAATAAATAAATATGTAGCCCAATAAGTATAAAATCCAGAAAGCTACCCAACATGGGGCGGTTCATTTTTAAACACAGGTCTAACTTAAGTTTCACACTGTTTTTTGTTAGAAAACAGTCACATTGTTACAGCTTAAATTACACAAAATGTCAGAAATCTGCACTGTCATGAACAAAAATTTAAACCTAATTTTTCATGATTTGTTGGATGAACCCACTGAGGTCTGAAATACAACCGGGCATTTTTGACTCCTTTTGAGTTTACATTTGTATTTCACACTCAGATTGTTTCATTTTACTTTCCCCCCCCTTGCCTTGTTTGGTATCTTTTCAGCTCAACTGAATGTAGTTGTTTTTTTCACTTACATACTGCATTAGTACTTCTATTACTATTAATAATACTATTACTGATCTGAAATCACACAAAGAACTTAAAATCCTAGCAGTATTTTTTACTGTAACACCCCCCCCCCCCCACAGACATGTTGGGTAAATGTTTATAACTTGAAATGCAAATATAAATTGTACATTTTGTAAACATATACAACTACTATTTATTTATTTATAAAAATGCAGCCAATACACCTGCCGTTTTTTAATTTTGTACGACCATTTAAAAATATTACTAAAACTAAAATGAGAGAACAATCAGGTGTTGCAATAAGATGCCCCACAAATGATGTGTGCCAGTAAAAAAAAAAAAAGTTTGTCCACCAAAAGACAGGAGAACAGCACAGGGACAAACCTGCAGGCCTGACAACAGCAGGTGTATCACTCCGCTGGTTTTCTACTTAGTGACAGTGTTTACATTGCAAATGTGCCTTTGTGACATTCTTTAGTGCCCTCACTGACACACAAAACAAAACGACCACACAACAGAACAACTACACAACACAACACAATAAGTATACACTCCACACTAAACGTCACAAATCTCCCACATCTAAAAACTCTCTCTTTCTCTCTCACACACACACACTCGCTCGCACTGTCTCGCTGCCGTTAACCCCAAACTCTCCCCTCTTCCTAAACAACCAAATCCTACGTGTTGACTTTTTTTAAATTGGTCGACATGGTGCATTTTGCCACCGATAGGAAAGAGGTGGCTTTTTTTCCTTTCTTTACTGTTTTCGCACTGTCATTAGAAAACGCTTAAAACACACACACACAAAAACGTGACGACAGTATTTAGTAAAAAGCATGGCTTATATATATTATCATAACTCTGGATTTACTGGCCTGTAATTAAAATTTAAAAACTTTGAAGTCCGAACTTTCAATGTGGGCTGAAATAGAGACTCAGCGTGGCTGCAGCTTGTTGCTATGTCAGCTTACATCAGTCATGTGATTTGGAGGTGCAGCGTGTCCGTGGACCACTGAGGGTTAATAACACTCACCTTCCTTCCATTTCCAGAGTGTAACATCCAACCACCTGTGTGAAATCCGAAATTCCCATGGTGTTGTTCAAAATGTGCTCTGGCACAATCATAAACATCGCTCGCTACTAAAAACACGAAAAAAGCCGGTCCTGCTATGGGCTGAACCATTTGTTAATGGTGGAGGGGGGGAACACTATGCAATATATTCAGTTTTAGCATTTATATTCACTGTTGACTGTAACTACGCTCAAACTGTTAATGCTATCTTATTTTAATAAACAACACTGTCATATGCAAAACTGGGGTGGCACTTGGGGTGGCAAGGGATCATTTTAGGGTGGCAGTTGGCACCCCATGCCACCCTTCTAGATCCGCCCCTGCCCACTCACAGGCTGAGGATGTGGGCGGGGTTTATGGTGATGACAGGATGAAGTGAAGATGACGCACAGACGGCTGACACAATCAAACAGGAAACACTCACTAAGTGACCCAGGAACCCTGACATCATTCAGGGTTTCCACCTGAACTCTGGATGAAGGGCTCAGGAGTTTCACATCCTGGTTTAAAGGGACCAAAAGTAACTGGACACCTGATTCAGTTCAGGTTTATTCATCAGCTCAAATCACAACAACAGTCACCTCCAGGGAACCAGCTGGATCCATGTAACTGGGGACAGACCACAGCCCTGAACACTGGTTCATGATGCGTTTGTGGACTGTAGGTTATTTGGATAGTAATGAGATGTACACAGCAGTCTGTCTCCAATATTTAATGAAATGTTCTGAAGATGATAATAATTTGTGATTTTCTTTTAAATAAATCTTTAATTGTGTTGGGACTCTGACTCTCATGAAGATTTTCACATCAATGTGCTTTTCACAAAGATATTAACAATGAAAATGATGTGCAGCCCTGAACTACTCATGTGTTAATGCAGCGGTTCCCAACCCCCGGGTCACGGACCGGTCCATGAGTCGTTTGGTACCGGGCCGTGAGAGTCGAGGCTCAGTGTGAAATTTATGGTTTTCAGGGTTTTTATCGTTAACTTTGTTTCCCTGGGTCTTTTGTGTTTTAGTTGTGTGTCTTATTTTGAAAGAAATGTTTACACATTACCATAGCGACCAAAGAGCATTAAGGGCGCAGACAGGTGCATCCAGCCAATATTTTATTTTCCCTTTTTTGATTTGTGGACCTAACTGTATGAACTGGACTTTGGCTTTAATTCTGCTCCTCTTCATCACTTCTGTGTTGCATTTCCATCATTCTGCTGCTGGATTTACTGCAGGCTCCTTTGGGGCGGTCCAGGCCCAGCTACGTGTCTGTAAGCTGCTGTGCTCTTCACAAATAAAGCCTGAAGCACCTCAGACTATTAGAACCAGCACTGAGCCCTGTTACATTTATACAGTGTTAGAGCAACAGCTGCAACCTACAGCCTTTAAACTAGCTGACAGTAAACACGTCAGTCCAGATGTTACGACATTACTTTGTGATACTGAGAGTTCAAAGAGACAGGCTGATTAAAATCCCATTCCTTACATCATCGTCCTCTGCTCTGACTGGAGATCACACTGGATTCACTTCATTTAATCACAATCACAATACTTTATTGATCCCCAGGGGAAATTATTTTGGTTACAGTGCTGCAGTACAAACAGTAACAAAGACACACAAAACACTAAGTAAGAAATAGCACAATATACACAATATATACATGCATATCTATATATAGAGAGAGATATAGTTATATATAAGTCACTTATAAGTAATATGTGAGTGCTGGGGTCTATGACAGCAGGCAGGTCTGTATTTGTATCCAGGCTGACATGAACAGCCAGTAGTTCAGGGTTCAAACATTCAGGAAAGTGTGTGACCTTCTGTACTGACAGAAGATGCTAAACATGATTTTAAACTGTTGTTTGTTAAAACCTCACAGACCTGAGAGCAGGGCTCAGTGGGTACATGAGCCTTTATACAGGGACAAAATGGAGTCCAGCTACCACAGTTTTGACACCAGGAGACTGTTGAATGGACTGCGCTGCATCACTGACTACAAGAAGGAAAACACAGTCAGTGTTCTCTCGCAGACGAGCTCAACATCTTCTATGCTTGTTTTGACGCAGACAACAGAGAGCAGATCCTCTACCCTCAGCAGGACGTTGAGGCTGTAACTTTAACTCTGAAAACAGAAGATGTGAGATGGACTTTTAACACTAGAAGTCCCAGGCTTTTCTAACCCTCTGTCAGCCAAGTGGAAGCTAACTTGGCTAGTCTGTTAGCATCAATTCATATGTAAATTGGGTCGTTACCTGACAATTGTGGAGGGGAGTGGGGGTGTGTGAATGATTGCGAATTTCTAACTGCAAACTGCCTCTTTGTTTGTGTGTGGGGAGGGGGAACTGCTAAAAGCTGTGAACTTCATTTTGTGTTCGTCTTGATGCATTCTCAATCATCCAGGAAAATAAATCTCCAAAAGATTTAGTGATAAAAACAGTACAAAAAAACCAAAAAATATTTCTACAAAAACAACCATTTGTACACATATTTACAGATAATAATAAAAAGTGAGTGAGTACATTTCAATCACTCAGAATCCTGGCACTGCCATGGTATCTGTAGTCTGCATTTACCACATGTGTATCTGTAGCAGTGAACACATCGCACAGTGGCATGATTGTTCTTGCATTTGTGTTTGACCTGACACGTGGCTCTTTTTCCAGGGCTAGGTGTGGAGGGTTGTGTCCGAAGCAACTGTTCTTTTCTTGCCTTCTTCCCAGCCATATGAGAGTTAGTCAACTCTCTTGCAAACTCCACCAGGAAGTCCACCCGTCTTTCCTGCGTCCCGGTGCATGCTTGATACAGCACATGTGCATTCAGTGCTGCCATGTCAATCATGTTATAGGACCGTGTACTCCCGCACCATCTGGTCCATCACATCCACGCCACACTTTGTGGTGTTGTAAAGGGTGACAGTGTTTGGCTTCCTTTTGGTGGTGTTATCAGTCTGAACCACGCTGTGCATGCTGCTAAGAATATAGACTGTCTTCTTCCGTTTGGCTGCATACGCCGTCAGCGTGGCAGCAGAGGTTGAAAACACCTAAGAAATAAGATAAATTGTTATTTCCATAGCACTTTTACACACAATGAAACACATAAACATAGAACCACAAAAGACCTGCAGCCTACCTGAGTGGTGAATTCATTGCGATTTGTGTATCTAGCGGATTGAGGAATTTCCCGGCGAATCTTGCTGACTGTGCCGAGGATGGTGGTTTTCCGTCTAAGAAGTTTTTGCGCAAGTGAAAGCGATGTGAATAAATTGTCCGTGGTAACATTTCTGCCCTTGTCTAGGAATGGTTCCATCAGCCTCATCACTACATTTTCAGACAGTCTCTCCCCACTGGGACGATTGGGGTCCTTGCCAAGATATGGGAGGACATTGCAAATGTACTTGGATTTTAGGTCGCAGGCCACCCAAAACTTGATCCCAAACTTGTCAGGTTTACTTGCAATATACTGCAGGAAACAGCACCGAGTCTTTGATCTTGATCAAAGATCTTGATCTTGCGGGGGGTTACTAGGGTTCCATCACTACGTGACTGCTGGTCAGCAAACCTGGGAAACCCACAGATCATTGGAACTATGCCGCGTAACCGCTTCCAAGACATCATGCAACACCTACGCTTTGATGACAGGTCCACCCGCAGTGATCGAGGAAAGACTGATAAGTTCGCTGCAGTTTCCAGTGTGTGGGGATCATTTGTCACCAACTGCATCACGTGCTACAACCCTGGTCTACATATCACCGTTGATGAACAGCTCTTCCCATCAAAGACTCGGTGCTGTTTCCTGCAGTATATTGCAAGTAAACCTGACAGGTTTGGGATCAAGTTTTGGGTGGCCTGCGACCTAAAATCCAAGTACATTTGCAATGTCCTCCCATATCTTGGCAAGGACCCCAATCGTCCCAGTGGGGAGAGACTGTCTGAAAATGTAGTGATGAGGCTGATGGAACCATTCCTAGACAAGGGCAGAAATGTTACCACGGACAATTTCTTCACATCGCTTTCACTTGCGCAAAAACTTCTTAGACTGAAAACCACCATCCTCGGCACAGTCAACAAGATTCGCCGGGAAATTCCTCAATCCGCTAGTTACACAAATTGCAATGAATTCACCACTCAGGTAGGCTGCAGGTCTTTTGTGGTTCTATGTTTATGTGTTTCATTGTGTGTAAAAGTGCTATGGAAATAACAATTTATCTTATTTCTTAGGTATTTTCAACCTCTGCTGCCACGCTGACGGCGTATGCGGCCAAATGGAAGAAGACAGTCTATATTCTTAGCAGCATGCACAGCGTGGTTCAGACTGATAACACCACCAAAAGGAAGCCAAACACTGTCACCCTTTACAACACCACAAAGTGTGGCGTGGATGTGATGGACCAGATGGTGCGGGAGTACACGGTCCGCAGAGGAACACGGCGCTGGCCAGTTGCCGTGTTCTATAACATGATTGACATGGCAGCACTGAATGCACATGTGCTGTATCAAGCATGCAACGGGACGCAGGAAAGACGGGTGGACTTCCTGGTGGAGCTTGCAAGAGAGTTGGCTAACTCTCATATGGCTGGGAAGAAGGCAAGAAAAGAACAGTTGCTTCGGACACAACCCTCCACACCTAGCCCTGGAAAAAGAGCCACGTGTCAGGTCAAACACAAATGCAAAAACAATCATGCCACTGTGCGATGTGTTCACTGCTACAGATACACATGTGGTAAATGCAGACTACAGATACCATGGCAGTGCCAGGATTGTGAGTGATTGCTGAAAATGTTGAAATGTACTCACTCACTTTTTATTTTTATTTGTAAATATGTGTACAAATGGTTGTTTTTTTATTTTTGTTTTTTGTACTGTTTTATCAATAAATCTCAGCAACAAAGGAAATACACCCATGTGTGTTGATTTCTCCCTAAGAAGGCAAACTGAAACACAAGTTTCCTTGTGGCTCAGGAAACTAACCACTCCAAGTCGTTCAGCATGGCCCCACCGTATTTACATAACAAAAGCAGCTGTTCACAGGTGATTAAGGATATTAGCTAAAAGCCTACCAGCCATTTGGCTCGACGGTGGGTTTTCTAGGTAGAAAAGCCAAATGACTAATCTCTGGGACTTCTAGTGTTAAAAAGGTCAATCCTCATAAACCTCCAAGACCGGAACCCAGGCCAGCTTCTCAGAGTGTGTTGCTGCAGCGCCCCCTGCTGACACAAACTCCTCCCTCTGTCTCAGAGGTCAGAGGTTAGCCTGCTGCAGAGGGTCTGCCTGTTTATGGACTTCCTGTCACAGAGACAGGTCTCAGCTTCAACGCTGGTTTCTGATTGGACGGTGTGGAAACCCATCTTCCTCCAGCCGAGTGATGTGTGGATTCATCACTCTCTGCAGAACAGTGTAAGTCTGTGTGTGGGTCAGCTGCAGGACTTGTTTGACCTTTGACCCTGGCAGACAGAGCTGGTTACTGCTGTGTGACTCCTGCTGTCACTCCACTTTAAACTTCACTTAAAATAAGTTCTGACATGGCCCCGCCCCCTCTGACCTGCTACTCCTGGCTGAGGACCAATGTTCCCTCTAAGCTGCGCATGTGCGCAATTGCGCACCGCTGACATGGTCTCTGCGCACAGAAATTCTGCGTTGCGCACAAAAAAAATCTAACCTGAATTGAAATTCAAATTAATACTTTAACAATTCTGTTGTGCAGTGTTAGTGACTGGCTGCTCCCGTATGGGAACGATGCCACCTTATCCCATAGTCCAGCCAATAATGCGATTCACATTCGTATATGCGCAGCCAATCAACATCGTTGACAGGCTATGACAGCGTCCTTATGTGCCAACACCGGTGTTTTAGCTAGCAAAGCGGCGTGGCTGATGTGGAGTGAAGCCACGTTAATGACAACGTGTACAACCATTGGAGATATGAGCAGGACAGACGGAACAACTGACGGAAAAAGTGTGGACTTTATACCAGTTTTTAAATTATGTTGATAGGCCACGTAAAACCAGAGTTATGATAAAAATATCTGCAATGTTTGGTTTTCTTCCTGAATACTATCGTTGTTTATATTTACTGCAGGATAAACGGTAAAAACGGTGTTTTATAAGGAAAAAGGCCTGAAAGCCTGTGAGCAAAAACAAACTCCCCGATCCCCCTTTCATATTCGTCCAAAAAAGGACCATGTGGACCAATCAAAAAATGATATGGCAACGTGGCATCTAGTTGTTAAGAAACGGGGGGAAGTCCTAGGAGTGACGGAGGTGTTATGAGATGTGAGAGATTTGAGACGTTTAGCACAAATCTTGTGTAGTTAGTGTGTAGTTAGTGTGTAGTTAGTGTGTAGTGTAGTCAATAGTTTTGTTGTGTGTGTCAGAACAATGAGGCGACTGCTGAATGTTACAGGTGTTACAGCAGTGATACATCTCCTGTTGTCAGGCCTGCAGGTATCAGGCTGTTGTTCTCTTTTATCTCATAGTGGACAGAAATTATTTTTTGGAGTGGCACAAATAATTTGTGTGGCATCAGATTTGAAGCAGAACAGCTGATTGTTCTGTAAATAGTTTGAAATGTTTATTTAAAAACGCCTTGGCTGCATTTTTAGGTAAACAGCTGCAAAAAACTTTGTTTTACTTTTACTTGAAGAAGTACCGTATTTCCCGGACTACAAAGCGCACCTGAATATTAGCCGCACAAGCTAAAATCAGGGGAAAATCCTGTTTTGTACATACATTAGCCGCACCTGACTAAAAGCCGCAGGTGTTTCAATGTTGATTTATCATATGTAAGAGGATATGCACAAAGGGAATTGTCAGGAAAGAGATGGCTGTTTGGAGACACATCCCTTTTATAAATTTTTTGAAAAACAAATTAGGGGTACATATTTGCATAAGTCTTTAGGTATATGTACAAGTACCGGTAATTTCAAGTATGAAACATGTACTGTGCTTCATAAATGAGTAACAAATGTAGTACATAACAATAACCTACAGCACACCAGAAAAATAGATTCAGCCTACCTTTTAGGCTCAGGTGCAGTGACACGGCTTTAACAAGAAGAAAAGTCAGTCATTCACCACCATCTTCCTGCGCACTAAAACCACCAAAGTCCTCTTCTCCAGTGTCGGATACGAACGGGCTCGGGATGGCTACGTCATCCACTCTCAGCTTCTTTCCTTTGTTGTCACTTTCAAAACCAAACAAATCCTCGTTGTCAGTGTCAGAGTCGAACACCCTCAGAAGGGCCGTGGCGGTGTCCTCCTCTCCATCATGCAGCAGTCCAGCCCTTTGAAATCCGTTGGTGATCATGGATGTTTTCACACTTTTCCACGCTGTCAGAATCCACCGGTGGAGTTGAGCATAACTTGCTTTTCGCAAGTTTATCGCCGCTCGTCATCTACGCCTCCCGCTGAACGCGTAGCGCTACTTTGAAGTTTGTTTTTCGCGCTACTTCGTACGGCACTGTTGCCTGGCGGATGGACATGTGACCAACATACCACTCTTGAACCCCGATACTGTGTGTCTGATCACATGCCCTTCCGCCAGGCAACGTAGTGCCGCAAAACAGCGGAACAAACAAAACAAATCCTCTTACGATGTCACAAAAATCATGGACAATCCATAGAAAAGCCGCACCTGACTAAAAGCCGCAGGGTTCAAAGCTTGTGCAAAAAGTAACGGCTTATAGCCCGACAATTACGGTAACTATATAATTATTGCCCAACATTGGTCATTATTTACTGTATTTGGCAGACAGAGTTACAGGACTCTCTCCCAGATCACAGACTCATAATACAAGTCAGAGCTTTATAAAAAAAAAAAGAAAAGAAAAAAAATTTGTGTTTTCGAAATTGGAGTTCAAGTTATTTTTACTTCCAATAGTGTTAACATACTACACAGGTCAATGACTAGATTTTTTTTTACATTTTCATTGTAAGTGGGCTAAAGCAGTTAATTAAAAGTAGTCTAACATAAATGCTGTAATCTGATTATTTTAATAAACCATGTAACTTGGATGGATTAGATGCTGGCGTGACCACAGTGCACACGTCTGATGTCGCTCACAGTGGTCCAAGTGACGCTCAGGGAGTTTGTGTGTTCGCTCAGACACGTGAAAAATTAGAGGGAACATTGCTGAGGACACAGTGGAGGCTCAGAGGGGGCGGGGCTTTTCCAGTGGCGGTAACCAAACTGCATTAGGTCGCTGTACTGCCAGTGTTTAACCACACCTCTTCTGACTGACCTTTGACCTCTATCATGTTGATCTGGTCCTTATTTAATTATGTCTTTAATTTAGTGTTTAATTCTGTGTATTTATATGTGATGGTGTTCCTGAGTTCAGCCTCAGCTGATATCCACAGAAGCTCCTATTGGCTGGTTTTAAAAACTCAACAAAGTCGCTCACACTCGAGGTCCTAATGAGGCTCGTTCCCAACAGTTGATAGTGACATTTTTCCATTTAAGTGGCTCTTTCAAAAACATGTCTGCCTGAAATTCACATTTCCTTTATTTTGAGGGATTTTAATAGAGAGATAGAACTTTATTAATCCCTCATGTTTATCCTCCAGGATAATATAGCATATATATATACACATATACACAAAACTTCAGCTTTCAGGAGACAGACACTATCTCCACTTTCAAGATTAGGCTTCAAACTTTCCTTTTTGCTAAAGCATATAGTTAGGGCTGGACCAGGTGACCCTGAATCCTCCCTTAGTTATGCTGCAATAGACGTAGGCTGCCGGGGATTCCCATGATGCATTGAGTTTTTCCTTTCCAGTCACCTTTCTCACTCACTATGTGTTAATAGACCTCTCTGCACTGAATCATATCTGTTATTAATCTCTGTCTCTCTTCCACAGCATGTCTTTATCCTGTCTTCCTTCTTTCACCCCAACCGGTCGCAGCAGATGGCCCTGCCCCTCCCTGAGCCTGGTTCTGCCGGAGGTTTCTTCCTGTTAAAAGGGAGTTTTTCCTTCCCACTGTCGCCAAATTGCTTGCTCATAGGGGGTCATATGATTGTTGGGTTTTTCTCTGTATCTTTTGTACAATACAAAGCGCCTTGAGGTGACTGTTGTTGTGATTTGGCGCTATATAAATAAAATTGAATTGAATTAAGGAGCTCAGAAACAAAAGTGTCTGGACTTTTTTAAGTTTCTTGAAGACATTTCATCTGAGAAGCTTCTTCAGTTTTACACTGTGTGCACAATTATTATGCCAGAACTATTTTTGAGGATTAATGTCATTATGGACCAAGGACAGTTCTCTCGGTCTCCTGCAGAACAACTCGCGCTGTAATCACTGAATGAAGACCCTCTGCTGGTTTAAAGAAGGAGGCTCGAGGCAGAGGTGAGGTGCAGACCAACCAGGCTTTTATTCAGCAACTCTAACAGAAAGATCAGAAAAATAAAACTATACAGCACAGTGATGCTGACTGAAGCCACAGCATTAAACTAAACAAACAGCTTATCTGATCATCTTTAACAACATCTAATAAATACTCTACAAATAATCACAACTATTTAATCCTGTATTTCCAACAATAAACCCTGTTCAGATATTTGTTGCTGATGGAAATGTTAAAAGGCTCCCAGGAACCAAAGGACAAAAACAGGCAACAATCACAACTGCAAAGGATCCTTTAACACAGGGGTGTCAAACTCCAGGCCTCGAGGGCCGGTGTCCTGCAGGTTTTGGATCCCACCCTGTGTCAACACACCTGAATCAAATGATCAGTTCATTACCAGGCCTCTGGAGAACTGCAAGACATGTTGAAGAGGTAATTTAGACATTTAAATCAGCTGTGTTGGTTCAAGGACACATCTAAAACCTGCAGGGACACCGGCCCTCGAGGCCTGGATTTCGACACCCCTGCTTTAACACATAAACTGGTTCTAAGATATTTTCTAGCAGGTGCAGGTCTAGCAGGTTCTTTATCTCAGCATCTTCATGAAGCTCTGCAGAGGAGCTTGATTGCACGTACAGTAAAAAGTGGATTCAATAACAGCACCGAGCGCTGAGTGATATAATGATGCTGTGAGCAGCAGTGCAAAGGCTCACACATAGACAGCAGGTACACTGTATGTGGATGTGATCCACAGTCACAGCTGTGGGTTTCAGTCAGTGTGTAGCTAACTTCATGGTCACATTTCAAAGCTTATTGGAGCCAGAAGATGTTCAAGTAAAAGATTTATTGCTGTACTCGTCTACCAGGATAACAGGTGGTTCATAAAGTTGTGTAATACTTCAGGTTTACATCATGGAGTAGTAGTTGTGTCCCTTTATGTTTATTAGTGTGTTCACACGTCTGCTTTAACTTCACTCTCTGAAATGAAATGATTCAAATCACTGATAAAACGAACAAAACACAAACTTCATCCTTGTTTTGTCAAATCTTCATTAAAATGTGATTAAATAAATGATCAACTTCACTTCTTCGATTAATACTGTAGCTGTTACTGCTGTTGTTACTGCCACCCATCCAGGTAGTTGTAGGTCCCCACCCTGTTACATACATGCTGATTCTGACTCAGAGTCTCAATGAAGGAGGAAAGGATGGATGAAGGCAGCCTAGTGTTGGTCATGTGTCTCCAGGAGTCATCCAGGGCCTGGATCCATCTGTAACAGGAAGACAAAGTCCAGCCTAATCACTGGCATCCTATCAGGCACAGCATTTCCATCCAGCATCCTGACGATGCTAACAACCCGTCAAACGTCTCCTCTTGTCCACAGAAGTCACACTTCCTGTGTCATGTTTACCCATCTTTTTAAGTGTGCTATTCAAGCCTGTGTGACCAAATCTGACTCTTCAGATTATATCCTCGTCTCTCCTGCAGCTTCTTCTACATGGCCCGACTGTTTTCTGTATAGTAATATCTGCCTTTTCCGTCTCTGTCCCATTGTGCCTGCCACTCGTCCTTCATCTTTACCTTGATTATACTCTTCACCTCACTTTTACTGCATTTTATAGTCAAACCTACACGACTTCTTCTTGCTGCACCTTTTACAAACTTAACGTCCTGTTCATTGCATCAACACCGATATTCACAGGAAGCCATAAGAAATCCACTTCTATCCCTCTGTGTTTGATTCTATACAATAAATGAAGTATATCAAAAACAATATCTTGCCTAGAGTCTGAAGACATATCACCTATACTCACTAGCTGCTAGAGTCCCAGCAAACCAAATAGCTCCCTATTGGTGCGTCCTCCACCCAGTTCAAAGCCAGTAAAATCGCTACCAGCTCCCCAGTATAAACTGCCACATCATCTGTAATTCTTTTACTCATCACCAAACTTATTTCTGGGAGAACAAATGCAACAGCCGTTCTTTTATCTGACAGTGTTGATGCATCAGTAAATACCCTCACATGACCTGAAAACTTTCCCACTATATGAACCTGCTTTCAGTCGCCCCTCCTCCCTCGCCCCAAGCTTCCTTTACAACATAACTTATAAAAAAACAACTTTATTGATAATTAGCAATAACAATTACATACAGTCTAGAAGAAGAATCACATGATCAAGGAGCAGAAGTTTATGGTTTTAATAGCTTTTATATTTTGGGAAAGTTTTAAAAACATTGTTTGGTTTTCTTTCTAAAGCATTGAAAGGACAGCTTTGCATTAGAAAAGTAAGATCAGTAAATGAATCCATTCAAATTCTTTTGCCTTGTTTGCAAAAGAAGCCAAAGAATATTTTTGTTACAAAGAGAGAATCAGAATAGATCAAAGATCACAAACATCAGGCACTGATGGAAACAGCCAAACACAGAAACAGATGCACCAACAGGTGAATGAGGCCTGTTGTAGAAATGACTCTGAGTGCTCAGGTAGAAACGCATGAAGAACCAGTGCGTCTAATATTTGGAAACTAATCTGTGTTTGAGCGTCCTGGATGAAATCATGTTGGAGAGCGAGGACATTGTCTTTCTTCACCGAGTGTGTAACTACAGGACGTGTGCAGAAGGTTTAATCGTCCTCCTGACAGTTATTGATGAAGGAGTCCTTCAGGGAGGCTCCAAGATCACTGTGGGTTTTACCAGCTGCTGCTAAACTGAGAGGTGTTGCTGCTTTATGTGTGAAGATGTTTGCATCGCTTTAACAGTGCAGACGGCTTCTTTCCTCATGTGCACCCATTTCACATGTTTTATTGTGATGTTTAGTAACATCTGCTTTCCTCCTTCAGGGAGACGATAAAGTGAGCTCAACCTTAAACATGTGGAGAGAACGTTTGACCAACAGTCCTGGGACGACTACAGAACAATGGTTTGTTTTTAATGATAAAACCTTCATAAAGTTTTTTAATGGAAATAAATGCTGAGCCTGTTTTATGATGTTTGCCCTGCAGCATCAGGCAGGATCAATACTGTAACAAACCGTGTGTCACATTTATAATGACTTTAAATGAAGACTTGGATTGGATGGAGATGTCAGCTGGATTTGTGCTGACTGTCACTTTAAATGTTTTCAGTTCTGTTCAGCTTCTAAATCTACTTTTGTATAATGTTTGCTGATGTTTGCACTTAGTGACGTTTTTAAGAAGAGCCAATAAATAAATCCTGACTTTACACAAAAATAAAGGTTTAATGTGTTTAGTGTGACAGTGGAGGAGAGTGCACATAATAAGAGTCATTAACAGAATGCTGACAATTATAATCTGTCTCATTTTAGGACCAGCTCACAGGCACAACAGACTGCAGAGCAATCAAGGCACCAGTTAAACGTCCATGTGCCCGGCTTACAGCCAATGAACAATCAGTACGGTCCCCATTGTCCCCACCAACATCACTGTACTGGAAAGACTGTGCTGCCATAGTCAGAGATGAACTGGTACTAAAATGTAAGGCAGCTAATGTGTGTGGCATCAGCAGCACAAATGCATCATGGCTGCAACGCTGCAGTGTGTTTAAACATTTGAACATTTCTGTGGCTTCAAACCAGCAGCTCCTCTGTACTCAGTCATGTTTGTGTGTCTGTCAAAGTGATTGTTGTCTTTAAAAAGCCTTTTGTGTTTGAGTTTTGTGAGCAGTGCCGAGCTTCTCTTTAGTCTAAGGTGAGTCGATATATTTGATTCCATTGGTGTGATTTTCAAAGTCAGCAGCAGCAAACGCTGAACAAGCAAAGTTTGGGCCCATCAGCGACAGCAGTGGATCTACTGACCTGTAGGTGTTGGAGGTGTTTGTGTGCAGCTGTGGGTGAGTCAGCTTTATTTCACTTATTGATGACAGAGCGCTGTTAGCTTTGAGAGGATCCACTGAGCTGTTTCATCTACTCGGGGCGACCGTGGCTCAGGGGGTTGGGAAGCGTACCTGTAACCGGAAGGTCACCAGTTCGATCCCCGCCTCTCTGTCCTGGTCGTTGTGTCTTGGGCAAGACACTTTACCCTACCGCCTACTGGTGTTGGCCAGAGGGGCTGATGGCGTGATATGGCAGTCTCGCTTCTGTCAGTCTGCCCCAGGGCAGCTGTGGCTACAACCGTAGCTTGCCTCCACCAGTGCGTGAATGAATAATGGCATTGTAAAGCGCTTTGGGTGCCTTGAAAAGCGCTATATAAATCCAATCCATTATTATTATTATTATTACTCTGTCTCTGCCAGCAAGCAGAGCCCAGGGTTGGCTTCATAAGCTGGATGTGGCCTTGCTCAAGGGCACTTTATCAGCATGTTCCCAGCAGTAACAGAGGGATTCAAACTGGTGACCCTGGAGTAGGAATCACCCAGAAAAGTCACCTTATGTCAGAAGTTTTAGTGAGACGGGAACAACATTACAGCTCTGATGTCATTGATCTGTGCAGTGAGGACATATTGAACTATGAGGACACAGCTTACAGGTTCAACACTGACCCTGGGTCAGCATGTGCAGGCTGCCATGGTGTTGGTGTCACCACTACAGACAGCTCAGGTTCAACTAGTTCTTCTTTGATTTGCTTCTATAGCACAAAGTGTGACATCAGTCTCGTCCAATCAGCATCTGAATCCATAAACGTGCGTGTGACCTCGTCCGACCAGAGGACGTCAGCATCATCAAAGTTTATCAAATCAAAGTTTATTTATATAGCACATTTCAAAGACCGAAGTACACCAAAGTGCTTTCCATAAGATCACAGTACACATAAAATCAAAATATAATAAAATTATAAATATGAAAATATAATAAAATAGTTACATAATCCAATGCAATCCGGATGCAGTTTGCCCTAATTGACCTTAAATACAATGTCGAACATATATGTTTTTTAACGTGACTTAAAAGACTGAATAGAATCCAATGCGCGTATATGGAAAGGAAGTGTATTCCATAACCTAGGTGCTGCAACGGCGAAGGCACGATCACCTCTGGTTTTCAGGCGAGACCTGGGTTGCACTAAGAGCAGTTGGTCTGATGATCTTAGTGCTCTTATGGGGCTATACGGGCAGAGAAGATCAGCTAGGTAATCAGGTGCCATATTATTTAAGTTTTTGAAAGTAAACAGTAAAACTTTAAAATCAATTCTAAATTTAATGGGGAGCCAGTGTACGTTTGCAAAGACAGGGGTAATAGAGTCGTACTTTCTTGAGCCAGTCAAAAGGCGAGCTGCGGCATTATGAACTAGCTGCAGTCGTTGAAGAAGGGAGAGTTGTAGGCCCATATACAAGGAGTTGCAGTAATCTAGCCTTGTAGTAATGAAGGCATGAATAAGTTTCTCCAAATCCTTGTAGGGAATATAAGATTTAGCCTTAGAAATTAGACGTAATTGATGAAAGCTGGATTTAACCACACTAGATACCTGTTTATCTAGTTTAAATAAGCTATCCATAATGACTCCAAGGTTCCTAACAGCATCAGTAAGATGACTAGCAGCAGGACCAAATATGTCATTCAGCCGTCCTGGAGATGTATCTCTGTCAAAGACAATAATTTCTGTCTTCTTCTCATTTAATGTAAGAAAATTTTGTGATAGCCATTCCTTAACATCCCTTAAACAATCAAGCAGAAGATGTAATGGGGAGGAAGGAAGTCCTGTCAGATGAAGATAAATTTGAATGTCGTCCGCATAACAATGAAAAGAGACATTATGTTTAGCAAATATTGAACTCAATGGCAACAAATACAAGGAAAACAACACAGGGCCCAACACCGAGCCCTGGGGGACACCACAACGAAGGAGAGCAGGTGTGGAAAAATATTTACCTATCATGACTGAGAATGACCTATTAAAGAAATAGGATTTAAACCATGTAAGGACAGTTCCTTTTAGGCCAACTACTTGTTCAAGCCTTGTCAAAAGAATATCATGGTCAACAGCGTCAAACGCCGACGTCAGATCCAGTAAGACTAAGATTGCGGGACGCCCCGTGTCAGTAATTAGGAGCAGGTCATTAAAAACCCTTAATAAAGCAGTTTCAGTACTATGACGCTGTCTAAATCCAGACTGAAATTTTTCATATAGACCATTTCTCTCTAAATAAGTCTGAAGTTGTTGAAGCACAATTTTCTCTAGGATTTTTGACAAAAAAGGAAGTTTAGAAATCGGTCTGTAGTTCGCTAGCGTATTATGATCAAGGCTAGCTTTCTTTATAACTGGTTGCACGACTGCATGTTTAAAGGCAGTCGGAACACAGCCAGATGACAATGATAAGTTCATTAAAAATAGGATACAAGGCCCGATAGTATCGAACGCCTCCTTAATTATGCGCGAAGGGATGGTGTCAAACAAAGAGTTAGAATTTTTCTGGGTATTAATTAATTCTTTTAACGTCGTGAGTGATGCCAGTTCAAACTGATGGAAGGCAGCTGAACATACTGAGATTGGGGCATGATTTACAATCAGGGGGTGTGAAGCCCTTAGTAGTGAAATTTTATCTACAAAATAGTCCAAGAATTTCTCACAAAGGCCCGGGGAGGCATCTATCAAGACGTCAGGGCAGGGATTAACCACTGAGTTGAAAATTTTAAATAGAACTCGAGGGTTATGACTGTTAGTTGCAATAATGTTTGACAAGAAAGATGTTTTAGCCATTTTAGCGGCCTTCTGATATGTGGACCGGCTCATGTACAGGATGTCTAGAGACACCTGGAGTTGATCTTTCTTCCATTTCCTCTCAGCTCGGCGACAATCACGTCTGAGGGCAATGGTAGATTCATTTAACCAGGGTTGACGAGAGATTTTACGGCGTTTGGTCTTTACTGGGGCTACAGTGTCCAAGATGGAGGAGCATGTAGAGGTAATAAAGTTAACTAAACCATCAACCGAGAGGGAAGCATTACTAAAGTCATCATAGCAAACAGTGTTAGTAAAAGCCTCGGAAAAGAGGGCAACAGACTCCGAATTAATCAGGCGTGTTAGGCACTGTGGGCCCTCAAAGTTCAGATCCAAGTTACATGACTGGACGTTAAACATAACTGGGAAATGGTCCGAAATCCCAGCATCATTAATGTCAGTGATGGAAATATCCAGGCCGTACGACAGAACCAAACCCAGCATATGCCCTTTAGTGTGAGTTGGTTGTCTAACCCACTGAGTGATATTAAATGAGTCAATGAGTGATAAAAAGTCCTTGGCGAGGTGGTCGGCCTCACAACATAAATGAATATTAAAATCACCACAAATAAGAACACGATCGTTAAGCAAGAGGATAGATCCTAGAAGCTCAGCGAATTCACTGATAAAGTCCTTAATACATTTTGGAGGGCGGTACACTACCACACAGAGAATCCGAGAGGAATCAAGCAGCTCCAGAAGTTGTACCTCGAAGCTGGAATATGAGGCAGAGGGCAATAGTCGCACTCTGAGTTTAGTTCGAAAAACCGAGGCTACTCCTCCACCCCTGCCCACAGTCCTAGGAGTGTTAAAGAAGGCGCAGTCTGGCGGGAGAAGTTCCGAAAAGGGAGAGGACTCACCGGGGCGGATCCAGGTCAACGTTAAAAACATCATGGGGGATAATGTCTACAGCAGGAAAACCACAGGGACAGTTGGGTTTGCTGCACGTCTGAAACACACAATTAGCTCAGATATGTTCATGTCTCTAACACCAATACAATGACTGAGTGCTCTATAGGAGCTAATGTTAACAACTGTAACACTGCTGTTTGTCATGGTTTTTACACCAAATGATAACAAAACGTTGGGAAAAGTGAAATATTGGAACATGAAATCATAAATTATTACATTTAAACCAAAATAATACAGTTAAATCTCCTCTGTTGGCTCATAAGCTGCTCATCTGGATGCTAAATCAGTGCAGTCCTCTCTGAACATTAGATAACATAGATCAACACACACACTTATTTTTGAGCGGCTGACTTCACTCACAGAAACTCTTAAGAAGCTCCTCAGATGATGACTTTGGAGTTTTGTTTTACTGTCAGTGCATAAAAGCTAGAAAAGGAAGAAAAGCAGGAGAAATGATCAAAGTGCTGCTGTGTGCAGGGAAAACTACAACATGTTAGTGAGAAACACAAACAGGGTGTGTTGTGAAACTCCCAGAGGAAACGTGTGTGCAGGCTGGATCTGTCTGTGACTTCCTGTATCTCTGCCACAGACTGGGACAGACACCAGTGAAACCAGTCACTGTGTTCATGTGCTTGTAGCCAGCAGCCTGTAATGTGAGGCTGCTTGAGTCAGTCGTCTGCTTCGACCATGTAAACCTTGGTGTCTCCTACATGTACAGATGTTTCCTACAGACTGTGCTGCTCCAGCTGTCACACAGATGTTGAATCAGCAACATTTGCTGTCATGTCCTCCCACAGATAACAGGCTGCATACTAGAGGCTCACCTCTCCTACCTGCTGCTCCACTCCCCATCGCTGTTTTGGCCACGCCTCCCATTGGTCACAGGTAAAGGTGAAGCCTGGGACATGGAAGCCTTTACAGCAGAGCTTCATGGGCCTGACAGCGTCCAGCAGCAGACTGAGGAGAGAAAGGTGGCAGAGTTCGCTGTTACAAACAGTTTCTCTTCTTTCCTGTTAAACCAGCTGAGAGTGAGCACATGTTCTCCCCCTGAGGTTCTCATAAGAGAGGAAGAACTCAAAGCTGAGGAAGACCAACGTCTCCATCCACTCACAGTCCCTG
Organism: Oreochromis niloticus; assembly: GCF_001858045.2. Taxonomy (NCBI): domain Eukaryota; kingdom Metazoa; phylum Chordata; class Actinopteri; order Cichliformes; family Cichlidae; genus Oreochromis; species Oreochromis niloticus. Next base: position 86,214 of record NW_020327098.1, read on the forward strand.
CAAACAAAACAGCCATTTGAACTTTAACATTTGTTGTTAGTTCTTGTGTCACTCAGCACATCTCAGCTGTTTCTCTGAGTTTCTGTTGCTTCTGAATGTCTTCCTGTGATTGGCTGTTCACAGAGACACATGACTACATGAATCAGCTCCACATGTTCTCAGCAGCAACATCTGGGCAGCTGTGACAAGTTAAAGACTCAACATGTTTCTAAGTGCAATTAAGACAAGAAGCGAGTAAAGATATGATGGAAAGCAACAGAAGAGCAACGTGAGCCACAGTAAGTGATGGAGGATGAACTGGTTCTGTCTCTGTTGGTGGGCTCGTATACTGGCAGGAAGGAAGTTTCTCTGGGATTCCTCCCTCACAGCACCAGTGAAGCCTCTGTTTCTGTCACTATTGTCTCTTTGAACTTTGATTATTTTGTGCTTTCACAGAATTTTCCTGTTTCATGGTGTTTTAGAAGCAGCAGTGTGTGTGAGCTCTCAGGGCCACCGTCCATCCTGTAGACCAGGGGTAGGCAACCTTTCTGAAGACAAGTGCCATCTAAAATTTCCTCAGAAGTCAGTGTGCCATATGATTGCATTAGCAATAAATTTAATAACGCTCTATATTAACAGTTACACACCATATAGAACAACTTTATAGAATTATATTTGTTCGCAGATGTTTGCAGTTATCAGCTATTTCTAAGACAGAAAGGAGTTAATGTTAAGTGGAAATTCCTCAGGGTATACCTAGGTGGGGGTCTCAACATTTAACTTTATAACTGTGGTCTGGAGGGGAGATGATATTTATGGCCTCTAGGAAGAGACACACACCCACAGTGTTTTAACTGATATACTCCCACACCTATATGCACATTCACTCACGTGCACAGACATACACACAGGTACGCGCACACAGTCATTCACGTGCACTCACATAGACATACGGGTACGCGCACACACAGGCACTCACGTGCTCGTGCACATAGACACAGACACAGAGTTTGCAGCACACTGTGGGGGATTTATGATAGGGCTGCTTCTATAAAGCTGGCTGTGACTAACAAAGGGGTGAAGATTTTGCAGAGGGACACACCGGCCTCGTCTTCCCTTCTAGAAGTGCATGCTTAAATAAAGATGAATAAAGATTTTGTAAAAATGGCTACTGAGTTCCGGTGCCATTTCTGGATCCCTCGACGAATAAAGAACCGGGGAAAAACTGGTTTCGTAACAACTTGCAATGACTTCACTCTTTTTTATGCTCTGCTTTTTGTGCTGAAGCACTTTGTCTTCAAATGGTTGTCTTGAAAGGTGCTCTATAAATAAAATGTGACTTTACTTTGACTTCATCGTGGCTGAAGAGTTGGGCGTTCGCCTTGTAATCGGAAGGTTGCCGGTTCGAGCCCTGGCTTGGACAGTCTCGGTTGTTGTGTCCTTGGGCAAGACACTTCACCTGTTGCCTACTGGTGGTGGTCAGAGGGCCCGGTGGCGCCAGTGTCCGGCAGCCTGGCCTCTGTCAGTGCGCCCCAGGGTGGCTGTGGCTACAATGTAGCTTACCATCACCAGTGTGTGAATGGGTGGATGACTGGATATGTAAAGCGCTTTGGGGTCCTTAGGGACCAGTAAAAGCGCTATATAAATACAGGCCATTTACCATTCATGTCCACACGTCACAGCCAGATGTTTAAACTGCATCTGGAGCTACTTTAATACTACCAGGCTGTCATGGAAACACATCATTTGCTCCCATTTCTCTGCTTGGATCCACAAGAAATGCCAAAGATAACAGCTGCCATGCATCTCACAGTCTCTGTGGCAGAAAAAAAGGTGAGTCTGTCACGGCGGGGTGCGCCGGTGTGTTTTTTGAAACAGGACCCAAAAGCAGATGTGGACGAAGAGTTGCAGGTTTAAACAAAAGCGATCCTTTATTTGGATGATGGCAGGAGTTGGACATGAAACCCCAAGCAAACTAAAAAACACTAAGAAACAAACACTATGAAGCTCTATGACTGAGACTATGACAATGACTAAGACAATGGTGGGGATAACAGACAACATGACAATGACATTCAGAAAACAGAGGACTTAAATACACACGAGGCAATCAGGGGGAGTGGAGACACATGAGGAAACAGCTGACTAGGATAAATATAATGATGCACAGGAAAGAGTAAAACTAACCACATGAACACAGAACACAAGACCCTTTTCAAAATAAAACAGGAAACATGCAGACTTAGACACGACAGCACAAGGTTAACAGGCCTAACGCACATGACAGACTAGACAAGGATCCAAACACAGAAACCAATGAGACAGATGATAAACAATCACTAACCTAAACCTCCACTGACCCCTAAATAAGAACAACACAAACCTATAACCAAACTAACATGAAAACTTCAAAAATTACAAAATTACAAAATAAAACACTCTGTGACAGAGTCCTTGTTTGAGAGTTCAGGCTGTAAGTGTTCAGGCTGTAAACAAACTAAACACTGACTGTTTCTGTCTTTTGATTTGCTGTATTTCCTTGTGTGTTTGCACATTTCAGTGACTCGCTGCATGCATTTCCCATCAGAGTAGAAATAATTGAGGGCTGGCTCCAGACTTTTGCACAGCACTGTAGGTTACCAACATGCCCCTTAACTCAGTCAGAGTGCACAGGAAAAGCTGCTCAGCACAATCTGACAATTCAAACTCTTTCACATGTATGAATGTGATGAAAGGTCAGTTTCGTGTGCTTATTCAAAGCCACGTGCTGCTGCTGTATCTCCACTGAGTTCATCTGTGATTTGAGCGGCTGGGCTGCAGTTAGTGAGCGAGACTGATGGCCAAGCACAGATGATGTCCACAAAATGTCCTTTTGAATGACAAATCCCTCTGTCATTACTCTGATCTTTGCTGATACATCTGTAGAAACAAGAGGTGAAGAACTCCACCATCAGAAGAGCAAATGAAACCTGAAGAGAAACGTTTCATGACGTGAACAGAGAACTGTGTGGATGACAGCGCACTGAAGCCCTGGGGTTTTGTCCATGTTTGTTAGCATGCAGCATAGGTTATAGAGCTCTATCTGCTAACCACGCCCGTGTGTCTGCTTCTGATTCACAGACTTATAGAAAGAAATCTATGAGCTCGGGAATTTAACAGGGAGCGACAGTCACAAGCTGCCAGCTCCTGCAGCTTCTGTCTTTGGTCTGGTTGGTTTCTTGGTCACATGACACAGGTCAGCTGTTCACACAGAGTTCAGCTTCATAGGCCGGAACAGTTTGGAATCATAATGGGAATAATGGTTCTTATATGGAGCTTTTCTCCTCTGAGCACTTTGATACTTGCCTCATTCACACATTCATACGAGTGTGTTTACTACTATTAGTCTCTCACACTGGGACTGCATCTTTCATTGTTAATCTCACCTTCAGTTTGACAGAGACAGGATCTGATTAGCTTCTTGTTCTTATAATGAAGCGACTGATAAAGAAAGCTCCTTTCAAACATGAAGCAATGATCCAGCTCCTGTTGTGGTTTGGTCTGGCTGGTTCACTACAGATTCAGCAGACAGAAAGAAGTTGATGAGGAAACAACAGTTCAGTTCATTTCTGTCCTGGTTCATGAAAATGGCAGCACTGCTGAGGAGCACTTGGATGAGTGATGAAACGTTTCTTCCACTGAAAACACCACGTCCTTGGAGAAGACTCTCCTGAGTTTTTCAGATACACCGGCTACATAGGGAATGACAATGTTGTTGCGTTTGTCTTTCTGATCCTCCCTAGTTGGTGTCTGATGTTCTTTTCTGTGCATCTTTGCTGAGTTGATGAAAGCCCAATTAGGATAAGCGCATGTTTTGAGAGTTTCCTTTACATGTGTGTGTTCCTTCTTTTCCTTTCAGGCTTAGAGGGAACATTTTCTGCCCGGTGTTGTAAGGTCCTGATCACTCCAAGTTTGTGTTCCAGAGGGTGGTGGGAGTCAAAGAGGAGGTACTGGTCCATGTGTGTGGGCTTCCGGTAAACTTCAATGTTGAGGTTCTTGTGTTTTGATTTTTACCGAGGTGTCGTCTACATATCTGTACCAGTGGCTGTGTACTCTGCCTTTAAATGAGCCAAGAGCCTTTCTTTCCACTTCCTCCATGTGAAGGTTGGCTTCAACAGGTGACACCAGGGAGCCCATGGCACATCCATGTTTTTGTCTGTAGAAACCCTCATTGTATTTGAGATATGTGGTGGTAAGGCAGAGGTCTAACAGTGTGCAAAACTGATAGGGGGTAAAGTTGGTTCTGTCTTTCAAGGACTGGCACAGCGGCCAGGGAAGCCGAAGGGAAGCTGAAGAACATCACATCAAGAAGGCCTTGAGTAAATGTGGTTATCCCAGCTGGACTATTGTCAAAGCTAAGAAAGCGCCAAAAGAAAGCTCCAGCCAATCCAGGACAGAAGGACAACCGCTGTCTAAGCAAAAAACTGTAGTGATCCCGCATGTGTCAGGAGTATCGGAGCAGTTTAGAACCATTTTTTCTAAACACAGTGTCTCTGTGGCTTTTAAACCCCAAAACACGTTGCGCCAAAAATTGGTCCACCCCCGACACAAACAGAGTAACATAGTGTACGCTGTTAAGTGCCAGGAGGCATGGCATGATTTATACATCGGGGAAACCAAACAACCTCTGGCGAAGTGGACGGCACAACACAGAAGAGCCACTGCGTCAGGCCAGGACTCTCCAGTCTATTTACAACTACAGACCAGTGGACACTTTTTCAATGACAAGGATGTACACATCCTGGACAGGGAGGAACGCTGGTTTGAGCGCGGAGTCAAGGAGGCCGTTTACGTGAAAAGGGAAAGACCATCTCTGAATCGAGGAGGGGGCCTAAGGGTACATCTTTCACCATCTTACAATGCTGTGATTGCAGAAATTCCCCAACTCTATGTGTAAGAGCCAAAGTCAATGTTTATGTTTTGCTTATTTGTTATGGTGGCACAGGTGTATAGCTTTACCTGCATCTCAGCTGATGACATGTGGGTGTGGTCACTGTCTGTTTACCTAATGTCGGTGTTCGCAGCAGGTGTGTTGGGTGAGTGGTTTGTGGGCAAACTTTTCTGTTGACCGTCATTCTTTTGGCACATCAGTTAATGCATGCGCTATTTGTAAATTGATTGAAAGTGCAAACGTTTGTTTTTGTTTTGTTCTTAAAATAAATACGCAAAGTACAAGTATGACTGATTATGGATTATTGGAGGCGTGTCACAGGGACACAACCAACTCAGCCGGCCGCGACTTTATTTATGGATGAAAGTCGCAACACTGTGAATGGTACTCATAGTCATTGATCAGTGGTCTTTGATCAGTGAGTTTTGGTCAGTGGTTGTTGATCAATGGTCATAAGAATTTGCATAATTAAGATTAAGGAACTGACCTCCCAGCCCATTGTTCCTTCAGTGGGCTGGTTTCAGTCATTATGCAAATGTACTGTTTATAAGATTGGGGAAACCTGCAGTCAGCTGAGACTGAAGAAGTCACTTGGATGAGTGATGAAACGTTTCTCCCACTGAAAATGCTACGTACAAATGAACAGAATCAACTTTTGTAGATTTGTTTACCTGGATGATTGAGAATGCATCAATGCTTCCAATGAGCTATCTTTTTGTAATCATTTTCTGACAGTCTCCACTGCCTCCATAGTTGGTATGCAAGTTAAGAGAGAATACATCAAAAGACACCATGGTTTCATCTGGATCCAGGGTGAGTTTCTGGACCTAGTGGGTGGAGTTCTTGATGTGATGTGGAGTATTCCCCACTAGAGGTGCTAGGATGAGAGTGTTTCAAAATGTTGTAAGTGGCTGAGTTTATGCTGGTGAAAATGGGTCTGAGTGGGACACTTTCTTTGTGAATCTTAGGAAGTCCGTAAATGCAGGGTATGGCATCCCCTGTGTATAGGTGATGATATGTAGGGCGGTCCATGATTTTGTCCCTTTCAAGGTCTTAAAGACAAGCTATAACTTTCTTCTTGTAGCTGCTCGTGCGGTCTTGCTTTAAGGCTTCGTAGGTATTGTTGATCTTTGAGTGGTAATCCTTTGTGTTTAGAACCACAGTGCACCTTCCTTTGTCAGCTGGTAATATGGTGATGTCGTGGCAACAGTCTTCTTTTCTTGTAGGGGCGATCGTGGCTCAAGAGTTGGGAGTTAGCCTTGTAATCGGAAGGTTACCGTTTCGAGCCCCGGCTCGGACAGTCTCGGTCGTTGTGTCCTTGGGCAAGACACTTCATCCGTTGCCTACTGGTGGTGGTCAGAGGGCCCGGTGGCGCCAGTGTCCGGCAGCCTCGCCTCTGTCAGTGCGCCCCAGGGTGGCTGAGGCTACAACGTAGCTTGCCATCACCAGTGTGTGAATGTGTGTGTGAATGGGTGAATGACTGGATATGTAAAGCGCTTTGGGGTCCTTAGGGACCAGTAAAAGCGCTATATAAATACAGGCCATTTACCATTACCATTACCATTGTATGGTGAGGTTAGATGGAGGGACTTTGGCACTGGAGAGGATGGCTGAAACTTTCATTCTGATTTGCCCTGCTTCTGTTTGTGATAATCTATTAATCCATATGTGAGTGGGCCCACTCACAACCTGGGCTATCTGACCTCAGGAAATCACATGATAGGGTGGGGTTAGGTTTCACATTAAGCTCTTGGGGGTGACACTCCCACAGGGCTTAAATATGGATTTCGCCACCATTTGACCCTAGAACTGAATAAGCTACTCGGATGAGAGGTGAAATGTCTTCATGCAACTTAAAGAAATCCAGACGCTTTTTCCCTTCCAAGCTCCTTAGACTATGATGACCTGGATGACTGAGAACCTTCACAGACATCACGGAATTGTCCTTATTTTACTTTTCATTCAAATTTATTTATTGGGAGTTACTGATTTTTACCTGTTGATCCAAAATATTCATAACGGATACATTCACAAATGTTTAAAAAACAATGACACTTTCAGGTGCTATGAAAGATTAAACTTATCATATATTTGACTGTAAGAACAACAGATCATTTCATGTAGTATGTGTGGGGAGAGGGGTTATTTTTTTGTTTTGTTTTTAATATACAACAACAAAAAAACAAAGTTTTGATAATTTAAATTTTACACACAAGCTTCCTTTTTAATTAAAATTGAACACTCATTAAATCAGCCATTTTTACAGATTCCTTTTAATATGCAAAACTCAAGTAATTACCTCATATTTACTTACAGAGCTTTGTTGGAGGCTTTGACCACTGGCAGCATTCTCAGAAGAGCCTCCTCTGAAGCAGAGTATTTCTTCAGGTCAAACACATCCAGATCTCTTTCTGATGACAGTAAGATGAAGACCAGAGCTGACCACTGAGCAGGAGACAGTTTATCTGTGGAGAGACTTCCTGATCTCAGGGACTGTTGGATCTCCTCCACTAGAGAACGATCATTCAGTTCATTCAGACAGTGGAACAGATTGATGCTTTTCTCTGAAGACAGATTCTCACTAAGCTTATCATTAATGTAGAGGGCTATTTCTTTTTTGGTCTGTGAGACATTTCCTTTCTGTGTCAGAAGGCCTTGTAAGAGAGTCTGATTGGCCTGAAGTGAAAAACCCAGGAAGAAGCGGAGGAACAAGTCCAGGTGTCCATTTGGACTCTGTAAGGCCTTGTTCACAGAACTCTGGTAGAAGTGTTTCTCTGTAGAGTCATCTCTCGTTTCAGATTTCTTGGAAGTTGTTTGTTGTTCTTCCAGCAGATTGAGTCCAGAGTTGATGAAGGTCAGATGGACATGAAGAGCAGCCAGAAACTCCTGAACACTCAGATGGATGAAGCAGAACACCTTGTCCTGGTACAGTCCTCTCTCCTCTTTAAACATCTGTGTGAACACTCCTGAGTACACTGAGGCTGCTCTGATATCGATGCCACACTCTGTCAGGTCTGATTCATAGAAGATCAGGTTTCCTTTCTGCAGCTGATCCAAAGCCAGTTTTCCCAGAGACTCCATCATCTTCCTGCTCTCTGGACTCCAGTGTGGATCTGTCTCAGCTCCTCCATCATACTTGACCTTCTTCACTTTGGCCTGAACCACCAGGAAGTGGATGTACATCTCAGTCAGGGTCTTGGGCAGCTGTCCTCCCTCTCTGGTTTCCAGCACATCCTCCAGAACTGTAGCAGTGATCCAGCAGAAGACTGGGATGTGGCACATGATGTGGAGGCTTCGTGATGTCTTGATGTGGGAGATGATCCTGCTGGCCTGCTCCTCATCTCTGAATCTCTTCCTGAAGTACTCCTCCTTCTGTGGGTCAGTGAACCCTCAGACCTCTGTCACCATGCCAACACAGTCAGGAGGGATCTGATTGGCTGCTGCAGGTCGTGTGGTTATCCAGAGGCGAGCAGAGGGAAGCAGGTTCCCCCTGATGAGGTTAATCAGCAGTACATCCACTGAGGTGGACTTTCTAGGGTCAGTTAGGATTGTAGTTTTGTGGAAGTCCAGAGGAAGTCGACACTCATCCAGACCATCAAAGATGAACACAACCTGGAAGTCTTCAAAGCTGCAGATTCCTGCTTCTTTGGTTTCAGTAAAGAAGTGATGAACAAGTTCCACCAAGCTGAACTTTTCCTCTTTCAGCACATTCAGCTCTCTGAAAGTGAATGGAAATATGAACTGGATGTCCTGGTTGGCTTTGTCTTCAGCCCAGTCCAGGCTGTATTTCTGTGTTAAGACTGTTTTCCCAATGCCAGCCACTCCCTTTGTCAGCACTGTTCTGATTGGTTCATCTCTTCCAGGTGAGGCTTTAAAGATGTCTTCTTGTCTGATGGTTGTTTCTGGTCTGTCTGGTTTCCTGGATGCTGTTTCAATCTGTCTGACCTCATGTTCATCATTGACCTCTGCAGTCCCTCCCTCTGTGATGTAGAGCTCTGTGTAGTTCTGATTCAGAAGGGTTGGGTTTCCTGCTTTAGCGATGCCCTCAAACACACACTGGAACTTCTTCTTCAGTTTAGATTTAAGTTCACATTTAAATACACACTGACTCCAATGGATGTCCCTAATGATAATTTCTAAAAGAAGCCATAGACAAAAACAATAAAAAACAGTCAAGGAGTTACCAATGCACATATTTCAAATTTATGTTTGTTGATTATTTGAAACAATAGTATATTTCCCCTTTAGTAAACACCTCAAATCTTTAGATAAATCCTCTTACTGCTCTGCAGACGGTCAGCCAGCTCCTCCTGCTTCATTCTCCTCAGGAAGTCCACTGTGATCTTCACAAATGCCTCTCTGCTGCTGCTCCTCCGATTCTCTAAGCATTCTGGGTAATCTGGACTCAGAACCTTCTGGATCTTCTTCAGCTCGTTCTTCACAAAAGTGATGATGTTGTCCTCCAGCAGCTGGAACAGAATATTTATGAATGAGCCAATCAGACTGAAATCATGGAGCCAAACATCAGATCCATGTTGGACACACTGACAATCCACTGGTCTACAAAGAGCAGCATGGAGATGACTGTGAACAGAACAGATGTAAAAGTAGTTGTTGTACATGTACAGACCATAAATATGGAGTCCAGGTGTGTTTGATGCTGCTGGGCAGACTGACCACTGGGAACCTCTGAGCTCTCCTGGTCCACTCTGTGGAAGAACCATGAAGAATTAGATCAATTAGTTCAAGCAGAGAAGAAGAAACCAGTAGGATACAGAAATGCTGTAGTCTTCTCTGCACCAGAGGTCATTTAAAGTGGACTAAGTAATTTAAGTTTTAAGGAAGTTAACAGTACTTTTTTTGAACAACCTGATCAACTCAGTTTATTTGGTTGTCTTAAATTAGAAAAACTAAGTAAGCTGGAAATTTTGCTGCTCATTGTGGAAAGATAAAACAATATGTTGTGAGGATGCCACATCACTACCTTCTTCCTCTCTCACACAGATCAGTCCTCATGTTCATGGTTCTCACATTTTTACTGGAATATGCTGAGAAAACAAGAAAGCTTCAGCTCAATAGATCATTGTTGTCAATGTTGTGATTCTTTACGTGAATTTAAACACATATCTCTTTAGGTCTAAACTGACAGTGCCAATAACACACACTCAGACACAGTAGTAAAGGGTGTTTTTAGTACTATATGTGTTAGTCTAATTTGGTTGTATCAGGTCTACATTGACCTTTTGTGTTGTAAGTTAGAATGGTTGCACAGCCATTAAGGATCAAATCAGCCTCTAAATAATTTTATGGTCTTTCTCCCTCTGCTTGCTTCTTACTGTCTTTCAGGGTCGGACCAGCACTCTACACATTACATCAAACTCTTACAAGTCTAGAAAAGGAGCTGTTGGACAGAAAGACATCAACAGAGTGGTAAGTATTTTGGTTTTTCAATATATTAGTAACTGTCAGTGACATTTATATTAATCAGGCTGAACTTCAATCATATTTTAGATCAATCTGTTTTACTTATTGTTTCATTTGTGCTTTGGTTTAGGGAAGTTGTTTCTTTCCTGATCTTTTGCTCTCTTCTGTTATTAGACTTGAGATATGACTGCTCTATGCAGCTGCTGATGACTCCAGTTAATTCTACAAGACATCTGTGTAAGTAAGTCTGCAAGTTTTTGAACAGGGAAATTTGTTTTGTGCCCAAATTATTCTTCAGATAATCAGAATGAGAAGTTATTAGCTGTGTTTACATAGCCCTTTTTTTTAAAAAATGATGCTTTCATGACATTATTGTGTGTCGGGTGATGGTCAGGGTTATCCAGACTGACAAGTGGGACATTGAATGTCACCTCTCCGGTGGGGAGAGAGCCTTAGATTGTCTAAATTGGCGTCTGTTCTATAGCAAATGCAGAAAAAATGTTTTAAGAAAGCAAATAAGTTGATTTGATAAAAAAAACATGATTGTTTGCTTGCAGGAGACCAGGAGAGATGAGTCCTCCATCACAGATGGTGTGATCAGTGGTCACGTGCAGGTTCAAGCTCATTGCCTCTCTAACCCACATCCACTGCCACTGCACTTAAGGGAAGTTAAAGACTTTCTTCTCTACTTACTTTTGGATAACCTAAATCCATGACAGTCATTCAGGCAGTAATGCCTAAACTGCAAACAAGCCACCCTTAAATGATTACAACATAACAAGCTTCACCATCTACACTGCAGACCCCTCCCACGACTCCACCCAGTGCTTTCTGCAGAAGTTCTCTGCAATAGTCGGCCTCATCACTGATGGGGACGACAGGGAGTACAGAGAACTGAGCCAAGACTTTGCTGACTGTTGCCAACAGAATTACCTCCAGATCAGCACTAGAAAAACCAAGTTGCTGGTGGTAGACTTCCGCAGGCACAAACGTCCTTCACTGCAACCACTAAGCATCCAAGGTATGGACATTGAGACTGTGGACAGCTACAAGTACAGTGGCTTGCAAAAGTATTCAGCCCCCTTGAACTTTTCCCCATTTTGTCACATTACAGCCACAAACATGAATCAATGTTATTGGAATTCCACATGAAAGACCAATACAAAGTGGTGTACACGTGAGAATTGGAACGAAAATTATACATGATGCCAAACATTTTTTACAAATAAATAACTGAAAAGTGGGGTGTGCGTAATTATTCAGCCCCCTTTGGTCTGAGTGCACTCAGTTGCCCATAGACATTACCTGATGAGTGACTAAATAGAGTGCACCTGTGTGTAATAATAAAAATAATGCATTGGATTTATATAGCGCTTTTCAAGGCACCCAAAGTGCTTTACAATGACATTATTCATTCACGCTCACATTCACACACTGGTGGAGGCAAGCTACGGTTGTAGCCACAGCTGCCCTGGGGCAGACTGACAGAAGCGAGGCTGCCATATCGTGCCATCGGCCCCTCTGGCCAGCACCAGTAGGCGGTAGGGTAAAGTGTCTTGCCCAAGGACACAACAACCAGGACAGAGAGGCCAGGGATCGAACCGGCGACCTTCTGGTTACAGGTGCCCTTCCCAACCCCCTGAGCCACGGTCGCCCAAATCTAATCTAATGTCAGTACAAATACAGCTGCTCTGTGACGGCCTCAGAGGTTGTCTAAGAGAATATTGGGAGCAACAACACCATGAAGTCCAAAGAACACAGCAGACAGGTCAGGGATAAAGTTATTGAGAAATTTAAAGCAGGCTTAGGCTACAAAAAGATTTCCCAAGCCTTGAACATCCCACGGAGCACTGTTCAAGCGATCATTCAGAAATGGAAGGAGTATGGCACAACTGTAAACCTACAAAGACAAGGCTGTCGACCTAAACTCACAGGCTGAACAAGGAGAGCGCTGATCAGAAATGCAGCCAAGAGGCCCATGGTGACTCTGGACGAGCTGCAGAGATCTACAGCTCAGGTGGGGGAATCTGTCCATAGGACAACTATTAGTCGTGCACTGCACAAAGTTGGCCTTTATGGAAGAGTGGCAAGACACGAGCGTGACACTACCGGGATTCCAGCTGCTGCGAGCGGACAGGACGAGAGACAGCGGTAAGAGGAAAGGAGGGGGACTGGCAGTGTTTGTGAACGACAGATAGTGTAACCCTGGGCACATTACTGTGAAAGAAAAACTCTGCAGCAGAGACATTGAGCTGTTAGCCGTTAGCATGTGTCCGTACTACCTGCCGCGGGAATTCTCGCATGTTATCGCGATAACAGCGTATGTCCCCCCCCGGCCAACGTGGATGCAGCCTGTGACGGAGTTTCTATACAGCTGGGTGGATGTTATGATGTTATCTCTCCCTCGTTGCACACGCCTCAGCTAATTTCCTTCAAAAATCATGCACACACTTTCATTTCCCGTCACATACACACACACACACACACAGCAGTTTTCATATACACACACTCTTCACGTCACTGCATTTCCTCAGTGTCTACACCCTAATCAAACTCTTGTTACAATGTTCACACACTATATACTGTACCCTCTGTAATTCCACTGACTTTCAATGTAAAAAATGCACCCTCAGCCACACACACAAACTGGGCAACTTCACGCAATTATTTACTAAGCACTTTACTACCGTTGTGCAGCACGCAAGATAGACAGCGCCCAGTGTGCTTTGAAGTAGCAGCCAAGAAAGGTGTAGTTTGTGTCTGTGAACACCCGTGTGTACACCTGTGTGGATAAGCATGCTTGTATTCCAAAGGTTTCTCCATGTAATGATCTGCTAGGGAGTGTGGGGAGCCATAGCCCCGTCCCCCAGAGCATGAAGCAGGTATGGAGGAGATCCAGGCTCCAGACATCCAGAGGCCCCAGAGTATGAGGACCCAAGGAGGACCACCAAAGGGGGGAACCGTGCCACCCTCCTGGAAGAGCTGAGTAGAGCCCCAAACGAGAGGTCACCCAGCAGCCAGAGAGCAGAGGCCAGAGGGGGTTGCAGTGGCGTGCCCGCGGGCTCTGCCGGCAGCCAGTTGCACCAGAGAGGACCGAGCTTCAGCCCCAGAGGCCAGAGGCCTGAGGGCACCCAACCCCCGGAAGGGGCCCAGCCGGGCCACAGGCGCCAGGCCCCACCAGTCGGCCACCAGGAGTGAGGCGGTACATACATGAGCGCCCAGCCCCAGTCGACAAGAACCACCAGCACACCAACGTCTGAGGGCATCAGCCACCGGCAGGGAGTGTGTTGAGGGGAGATAGGCCTCCGTACTTTGGAGGGCCTGAGATGTTCCCAGAGAGGTCGAGTCTAAGGCCCAAGGTGACATATAGACACAGACAAACAGACGCACACAGACTCAAACGTGCATTCCCACCCCCATATACACAACCAAATACTCGGCACTTACCCAATGTGTAGACAGACACATATAGACACTGCACAGACAATCACACTCCCCAAACATACTCTATATCTCAGGTCCAGGTACCCCCGCCCCCGGAGGGGCAAGCCTCACTTAGACCCAGGAGGTGTAACCCTTCTCTCTGGGGTGGAGGCAAGCGGACTGCCTCCTTATCGGCAGTAGCAGGGAGGCCCCGCATCCCAGACCCCAATCTGTCTGCCAGCACCTCCTCCCAGCTGCCCAAGCCCTGACGGCTAACAGAACCGGGGTGAGTAAAGACCCAAACCTCCCTCCGCCCGCTCATATGTAGTGTTGCTGTGTGCTGTTCTAAAGTGCATTTAAAGCACAGGAGGGCATGGTGCTTCCTGCCAGAGAGCAGCACGGCGCCTCCCGAAAACCCTGTGTCTATATGCATTAAAATTGAGGGTAGGGCCCCCTCCAGGGGCAAGGGTACCTAGACCCGGTTCTTAAGAGTACGCTTGGGGAGAGTGATTGTGTGTACAGTGTCTCTGTATGTCTGTCTCCACGTTGGGTGAGTATTGAGTAATTGCATATGAGAGCATGAGGGTGGGAATGGATGTTTGTATCTGTGTGTGCCTGTATGTCTGTGTCTATATGTCAGGTTGGGTATCAGACGCCACCTCTCTGGGGACATCTCAGGCCCTCCAAGGTATGGAGGCATATCTCCCCCCACCACTTCCCCTGCCAGTGGCAGACGCCCTCAGACATCGGTGCATTGGTGGTTCTTTGTGTCCGGGGGTGGGCGTCCAGGTACACACCGGCTCACTCTTTGGTGGCTGCTTATCGGGGCCTGGAGCCTGGGGCTCGCTCGGGCCACTTCGGGGTGGGGTGCCCTCGGCCTCTCAGCCTGGAGCTCGGTCACTCAGGCACAGCTGGCTGCCAGCGGAGCTCACGGGCACGTCACTGCAACCCCCCTGGCTTATGCTCCGCGGCTGCTGAGTGACCCCTCATCTGGGACTCTCTTCAGCTCTTTCTGGGATAGTGGCGCGACTGCCCCTCTGTTGGTCCTTGGTGTCTTGTGTTCTGGGGGCCTCTGGATGTCTGGAGTCTTGATCTCCTCCATACCTGCTTCATGCCCTGGAGGACGGGGCTGTGGCCCCCCACACCCTCTAGCAGATCATTACATGAAGGAACCTTTTAAAGACAAGCGCGTCCATGCTTATAGGTGTACACACGAGTGCTCACACACAAACTACACCCTTTTTGGCTCCTACCTCAAAGCACACTGTGCGCTGTCGATCTTACGTGCTGCACAATAATGTTTAATATTTACTATTTACTGTTACATTCCCATAGATCATTGTGATGTTGTTTATTACTCTCGTTTCTTCTGCTTGCTTTCTTTTTTCTTTCTCAACAGGTGATCCAGGTGATCGATATATGTATTTTTTTGTCTGCTTATTTAGTTGGTTTTTGTTTTTTTGCCCTTTATCCCCGTCCCTCTTCTCCGCTGTTTTTTCCCCTCTTCCTTTCTCCCTTTTCTTTTCCTCATTCAAGTCTGTCCCGTATCTAGCAAGTGAAAATAAAAAATAAATAAAGTAAACAATAAAAGGTGAATCAAATGGACCATTACGGCAAGGCTGGGATGGTCCATTTGGTAAAGTAAATCCGTTGGGCGTCTTTCTTCGCCTTTAGACAATAATTCTGATGGCAAAAGAACCAAACGGGACAGGCGCAAAAAAGAAAAAAAAAGAGGATGTGATGAAACTGAAAATATTTAGAAGATGTAAAAACTGAAAAGTAAAAATATGCGATGTGAGCTTATGGAGATTTATGCACAATACAAATATTTTACTAAAATGTTTATTCATCAACACTTCTGCTGACTTAAATTAACACAAATCAAAGACTAAACACTTAAAAACTAACAAACTATTTCCTTCTCAGCTGACAGAATCTTATCCATCATGTGCCAAATCTAATGTAGC
Organism: Oreochromis niloticus; assembly: GCF_001858045.2. Taxonomy (NCBI): domain Eukaryota; kingdom Metazoa; phylum Chordata; class Actinopteri; order Cichliformes; family Cichlidae; genus Oreochromis; species Oreochromis niloticus. Next base: position 101,937 of record NW_020327098.1, read on the forward strand.
TTTCCTTCCAGTATATGTATCTGGCTGCTTTTGGCTCATGTTAGCTTTTATCCATAGAGCACAGATATATAAAAGACAAGCATAGCCACCACTAACCTCTGTAATGTCCCCAGTCCTGTTTTGAAAACTCAAGTTTGGTGCCTTTGTAGTCAGTGTTTAGAAACCAGATGTGATGAGCGAGGCATAGATCCAAGTGTGACACTTGTGTTGGTTCAAGATATCATTTTCTTACTTTATGTGATGCTAGATACCAATAGCAGCTCAAGCTGATTTAATTTTGGTGAAAATTATGTTAAGCTCACACAAACATGAAAATCAGAATCTTATGGATGTAACAATAAATGAAAAAGTGCAACATGGTTTTTATTTTTTCAGCATCTGAGCGATAACAGGCTGACGATCTTCTGAATAGTAAATTACCTGCTCTGCTGTATGGAACCGCAAATGTGAAGTGATCGTCATGCTTTCTCCAAAAGTTGATTCTGTTCATCTGGACATAGTGTTTTGTGGGAGAAACGCTGTGATTGTAGCCATTCCCCAACTCTCTGTGATATGGTACTCATGGCCATTGATCAGTGGGTTTTGGTCAGTGGTTGTTGATCGATGGTCATGAGAATTTGCATAATTATGATTAAGGAACTGACCTCACAGCCCATTGTTCCTTCAGTGGGCTGGTTTCAGTCATTATGCAAATGTACTGTTTATAAGGTTTGGGGAAACCTGCAGTCAGCTGAGACTGAAGAAGTCACTTGGATGAGTGACGAAACGTTTCTCCCACAAAACGCTACGTCCAGATGAACAGAATCAACTTTTGGAGATTCACTTTCCTGGATGATTGAGAATGCATCAAGATCATCATGCTTTGTATTTGTATTATATTCTGCATGAAGCACTGCTTAGACCTAGCATAGTCATAGTCATAGTGGTTAATAGAGAGGAAACATGTAAAAACAAGCAAAAGAACGTATGCCATCTCAGAAAACCACAGCCTAGTTGCTCAATAACCTCTATTTGTGATGATTCAAACTTCAGTTGAAGTGTATAATACTTAAACATGTTTCCACTAGCATGTTTCTGATCATTTGTGCATGATAGTACCCTGTGCTTAAAATAACTGCTGCAAAATGCACTCAGGCAGCTTGTTGGATGCTAATGGTAGGTTGTAGTGCCTGAGGTTTAGTAGCAGGAGTGGAGCTCCTCAAACACTGTTGTGGGGCTGCTGCCTGTCTAATTAGCGCAACTTTCATCGTGCAAATGCGAGTGTGTTGCATGTGTCAGTTTGTATTCCTGACAATCTGTCATCGTGTGTGTGCTCTTGTGCATCTTCATTGGAGTTTGAAAATGATCCAGATGCAAATCAACGTAGAAACGGCACCGGTCCTAATAAAAACGCCACATTTTTCAGCGGCCACGATTTGTCTTCTCTTTATTCTCTCCTCCGTCGATGAATGACTGCAGTCCTTGTCATCTGTTCTGTTCTTCTGGAGCCCTGGCAGGAGGGCAAATGAAAAGAAAAAAGGAAGAAAAGGGCAGACAGTGAGCTGATGACAGCCAGAAAAAGAGGGATGCTGGAAATGTTCAATTAAGCTTCCCTTTTTTCCCAGTTAATCTAGTGGAGATAAATATTATACTGCATTCACTCCATTCATCCTGAAAAATCTATCCGCTCTTTCCATTGCTTTTCCTCCTTTTCTCCCATTTACAGTATTCAGCCTCACAGCAAAAAGTGCCCAAGAAAATAAATTGCTGTCTTTATAATAAGTGGTCCTAATGCAGATGAATGGTGCTGGATCTCAGAGCAGTGAAGCCTCTCACCCATCTGCCACCTAGTTTCATTTAGCTCCATAATAAACAGCAAGCTGAAGGCAAGACTGCCAGTGTTTCTGTCGTTTACTGTTTTTCCCCTTTGGCCAAGTCAACCATGCACATAATAAATATGAGATTAACAAAAGCAAAAAATCACTGGTGAAAATGGAAGGCAAAAGAAAATTTATGTATATATATATGCAACATAAAATCTGTTTAATTATTATTTTTTCTAACATTTTTATTCATGCCTTGTCTCTCTTTTAGCTACTTCCTGCTTTATTTTCAAAGTAGCTTTTTTTCCCCCTAAAACTTTCACTTCCTGCTTTTGTTCTTTTCGCTCCCTTGTTATTCCTTTAGGCCTTATTATCCTTCTGTCAATGTAATATCCGTTAAGTCCCTCATGTCAAGTTTTTTTTTTTTAGCTTTTGGACTTTTATTTTTTCTTATTATTATCTCCTACGTATTACTTTCTTGGTTATTTCCTACATCCTGTTGCTCATAACAATGTGAACACAGTAAATTCACACCTTGCACTTCTGTTCCCCTCTGATCTGCAAACCGTTTCACTTCACACCTTCAATATCAACGCCATCTATGTTAAGCAGCAAACAGCAGAAATGTCCTGACCAAATGTAACTCAATGTGGGGAACAAAAACAGCTAAGAATATGGAAAAGTAAAATGAATCAATTTCTGCGCCTTTTCTGACATTTATGTTAAGATTTATTTTGTATCTCAGAGACCATATCTGATCACAAGATTTAAAGAAAGGAAAGAAAAAAAAGAATTGAGGGTAGGGCACCAGCGCCAGAGGTGGGTTGGAATACACCGACCATCCTCTGGATGCTGTAAAACGTGTCCACCCCCAAGGCCCTATATGGATGTGTTATGTGAGAGTGTGAGTAATGTGGATGTCTAGGTTGCAGAATAAAATGGAGGCACAGGTGGCCAGAAGGGGACAGAGGGGGAGTGCCTCCACTGCACCCTGGTGACATATCTGCACCCCAAGCCCTGCGTGTGTGGGTGGGTGTGGTAGAGCGGGAAGAGGGAGGTAGCTGAGGATGGGAAGGGAAGAAATGGGGCTCCCCCGCTGACCCCAGTAGGCACCCCCAACTCTGGAGCCCACCAGGGCAAGGGGGCCCAGGCCCATCCAGACCGGGGAGCACAGCAGCAGCACCCCAACAGCTTTTTCTTCACCTCTTTATGCAGAATTGTGAGTTTTTTCACCCCTTTTCAGCACAAATCCCATCTTTTTCAGGTGTTTTCAGCAGAAACCTCTTGTAAGCAGAATTTTCTGCTTCTATACCTTTTTTCAGCAGAAATTCTGCTGATTCACATCTTTTCAGTGCAAAGTTCTTCTTTTTTACCTCTTTTCAGCAGAAATTCTGCTGATTCACCTCTTTTCTGCAGAATTTTTAGCCTTTTCTCCTCTTATCAGCACAACTTTCAACAACTTCTGCTAATTTCAGAAGAATTGTCAGTCTCTCCACCTCTTTTATTGTGAGAATGAGTTTGGCTCAGTGAGATGAGTAGTGGCCTTGAGACCAGGAGGGCCAGGTTTGAATCCTGCTCCTGGCAACATTTCTTTTTAGTACAAATTTCAGCTTCTTTACCCATTTTCAGTATAATTTTTCACTTTTGACCACTTTTCAGCAAAACGTTCTGCATCTGCAACTTTTTTATAGCAGAATTTTCAGTTTCTTCACTACCATACAACTTTTTGCAACTTTTTAAAAAATCTTTTTCAGCTTTTTTCAGCAGACAGCTTCAGCGTTGTGGCATCCACACAGCATTTTCGCAGGAAATGCAAATTTTTCTAGTTTATTTATTTCAATCCTTCTTCTTAATGCTTTGACCATCACAGCACTAAGAACTGTGGGTAAAACCTCTGGTAAAGTCCACAGAGATGAGGACTTACAGAAAATATGAATAAGGACTCAAAGCGTGTGCAGAGAGCCATCATGCACTTGATAACATGACAACAGGACGGCCCTGAGTCCTCAGAGGCTGACACAAAGCTGTGACACTCCTCCGTTTGTCTGCAGGCGGAGTGATCTGACTGAGCTAAGCCTCCATTTTCTACAGGGAGATGCTCAGAGAGGCTTTCAGTTTCATTTCACAGGAACAGCTTTGCTTCTGTTTTACATGCAGGTGCTGCACAGAACAAACCCTGTTCAATCTCTGTGTGTGTGACTGACTCCAACTCAGACTAAAGGCTGGCTCAGCTGGTTCAACAGATCAGCAGTTTGCACGCAATTATTTACTAAGCACTTTACACTTGAAACAATGCACAGTAAATGTTGGGATTTAGAGATTCTTTTATTGCTGCCATATAATCTGCCTTATGATAAATGCATTAATAACATGTTCTACAGTATTATTTTATCAGTAATATTGTTTACAGGGTTCATATTGCATTGAATATGTTTGTCATCACATTCATTTTATTCACAGGTTGAGTTTATTTTATACACAATGCATAACTGTGCTTGTTTAGAGTTGATGTTCTATCCAAGAGGGTTTTAAGCTTCACTGGTGAGAGTGTCCAGGTGATACATGTTGAGGGAGATGAGAACATAGCAGGTTAATTGCATGCATGCTTACAATACACATAAATCTAGTAGCAGGCCTGAGCGAAGGCCCAAGTGTCTTCTGCTTCTTATTTGAGACCTGCGCCAATTCAGTCTACTTAGTGATTGAGGACGAGGGTCCATTATTAGCCCTTAGAGGCCCTGAAGCTTGAAGTTATTACCTTAAAAGGAAGGTGTTATCAAAAAGAGAAGTTATATGTCTGTTCATAGTTATTAGAGATGTACAAAATGTACCCTTGTCTGTAAACAATGACTGGACATAATGTATTTTTGACCTGTATTGACGTGTATGTGGGGGTGTGATCCTCTATGCTATAAAACCAGAACTCAGTGTATTTTTGTCAGAGCAAATAAGCCATATGCTGACGGTTGTTCTCCGTTGTCAATAAACTCATCGTTTGATTGCACTTTTCTGGGCCTCCGTCGTTTGTTGTCTGGTCTACAGTTGATCGATCTCGCTTCATTTGGTGGAGGATGCGGGCAACTAGAGATCAGCAGTAAGAGGTACAGGTGTTTGTTGTCAGCGGAGGTCGAGGCCAGATCAGGTGATCGAACGGCAGACGTCACGGTGATGGCTTGACTATTGGGCCCGCAAAAAGGTAAGGCACAAACCTCTTAAACTGAAATTGTGCTGTAGTGGATTATAATTCTAGAATATGTAGTCAAGTGGTCATCCGTTGATCTCTGTTTTGAGTTTTGTTTGAAACGAAAAACTTTGTTGCAACGAAAGTGAAACTTAAGAGTAGTGTTGTGTTCACGGTCGCTCGGAAAAAGCAGTACTGAGCTAAAAGTAACTAGAGATGTTGTTTTAAGGAAATAGAGAGAAGAGAGATTGAGCTGTGATTAAGGAATAAAGAGATTATAAGTGTCTAAAAGTCACGGAGCCGGAGGACTCCACCCCCGGGAAAGACGTTTCCTGGGTATTAAACTGGGGGAAGGGCCCCACTGAGATTTTGTGGCCTCAGATATAGCCCTGGTGATCGCAGAGGATCATTGTTAGGGAGACACTTAATTGTGAGAAAAAGAGTAAAATACCGGACGCAAGAGTCCGAGGAAGTTGATATATGATTTAAGAGAAACTCAGGTCAGCCGTAAGCTTGAGGTTTTGCAGTAAAGCCAGCCGAGCAGTAAAGTGAAACTAAGGTCTGTTGTGTTGAAGTAACTCTGAGAATAAATACTGTGAGCTATGAGAGACGATTAAAAGTATTACCTATGCATTTGTGGACCCGCTGTGGTCAGTGAAAATTTGTGGACCCGCCGTGGGCCGAGAAAAGCTGTGTTTTTGTTGATATTCCTGGAGAATTTGCAGACCTGTTGACGTCTCTTAAAGACGAGCAGCGGTGTGTATATCCGGGTCGTAGGGACCCACTCATACAGCTGGAAACCGTGACGTAAGAAACTGTCTGAAATGATTTAAGTGCCAGCCGGCTGCAGGCTGTGTGTGAGAGAGAGGCTGTAAAAGTCTCTTTTTCCGTTCTTTTTGCTGGGGAAAAGTGCGCAGTTAAAATTTGGGTGCGGTCACTTCCCCTTTTAATTTTAACAAAGAATAGATACATTGATTAAATGAGGGGTAGATAAAGGGCATGCTCATTGTGCCGGTGTTTCATTATAGGTGCTTGGAAATAGACAGTGAGAGGCCCACGGGGATCCCATTAAGGCTGCTGAAGCATTTTCCTGTTTTGTGAGCGTGCCTTTGGTGATTTTGAAATACAGTATCACTGGACAGGGTGATTCTAATATAAGAGTTATTTTAATCCAACCAGAAACAGAGTAAGAATAAAGCTGTGAGCCTCCTCCTGAGTGGAGAGAATGTGCAGAATTTTTGAGTATCTCTTGTTAAAGAAAAGGGAAAAGAGATTCTGTGTACGGCAGACCGTGAAGTTTCTAGATTAGATCAGAGAGAACTAATGTGGCCGAAGGTTGGATCTGATATGAGGCGAACAGAGGACCGGTCTAAAAAGATTAAAAGGTACGCACAAACCTGTTCAATAAGCAAATTTGTGCAAATTGGCTGAATTCTAAATTATCTGTTCGCTGAGTAGATGATCTTAACTACTAAATTGGCGCAGTAGGGGTAAAACTGAATTCTCGAGAATAAAGTAAAACGTTGAAGTAATGAATGAGTAACTTGGAAGTAATGAGAAGCTTTGAAGCAAGGATAATGAAACTTTGAGAAACAGACAGTACTGAGTTAAAAGGTTATATGGTATTTCATGGTAAAAAAGAAAAAGAGACCAATGCATGTTTAAGAATAGAAGAATATAAGAGTTATTGGTCAGCTTATAGTTTAATAAGTGTCAAACTCACGGGATTGGAGAATCCTGTACCTCTTTGAGACTTCAAAGAGGAGCTCCGGCGTGGGCATATGTCAGGTGGTGTTGCCGAGAGTTGTGGGCTCGGTGAATAGCTAATGATCAAGAGGATCATTTTGGGAGACGCTCATTTGTAAGTAAAAGGATTAAGTTCGGACGAGGAAGTCCGACAGAAAACACCTGGTGTTGTCAGGATGTTTAAGTGACACAGAAGTTCAGAAAATCGAGTCAGAAATGGGTTTTGTGGCTCTTGGTAAACTGATTTTGAAGGAAAATCAGTGTTTATTGTGCTGAAGTAACAGATCCGGCGCGGTCTGAGGAAAAGAAATAAATCGGTTAATGGCTGATATATTTATATGAATTTTGGTGGATCTGCTGAGGTCCAGAAAATAATCAATGCGGACTGTGTTTGTTCGAACGTTGATAAATGATCCAGGAAGAATTGCCCTGGGTCTGTGTCTGTGTGTGTGTTGTTCAGTGACAACATGCACAGTTTAAATTGGGCGCTGTTCCTTCCTCTTTTTGGTTTCAAAACACAAAGGCTGTTGGGTGAAGAATTACTGTGTAAGGAACGGCTTCATTTTTGATTAGGGAAATAATATGCTTACTTTTGGGTTTATGAAGATCTCGTAACAATCTGGGGGAGATGCCGGGGTAAAAAAGAGTGAGCTCGGACGAAGGGGTCCGAGAAAAGAACACCGTGAGTTGAGCAAGGTGTTTAACTGACTCAGGATTTCAGAGAATCGAGTCAGCTGTGATCTTGAGTTTTAATGGTAAGTTGATTTTAAAGGAAAATCAATGTTTACCATGTTGAAGTAATTCTGATGATATTACTAGATGTGTTGTGATACAAGTAAAGAATAAGTTGTGTAAAGGTGAACACACGATTGTGTTGAGATGTATGGATCGGCTGCGGTCCACCTGATAAGTGAATGCTGGGTAAACTGAGACAATAAACTGTTTTTAAATCTTCACTGGCTGCAGTGAGATACGTGTGCTGAAGATTACTGGACCCGGCGAGGTCCATATGATGAAGGTCTTGGGGAGATAAATGACAGAAACAGTTTCTGAATTTTGAGGAGAATTCTGAAGCACTGAGGTTGAATTTTCTCTGTGCTTGGTGCGCTGTGTGGACTTATATCAGAGTTATAAGTCCAAAGGTTATGACCTGGAGGTCATTCATGGTGTTTAAAGAAGAACAGGAATTAGAAAAGGATATTTAATGTCATATTTGGTGTAAATTGAGGAAAACTCACCACATGTGTTCACCTTTTTTCATTTAAAGGGACACAGACATTAACACACACACACAGTTCTTGGGTGTGAGTTACTTCCTCTTTTAATTTTAAAACTGCAACACACGTGTTCATTGAACTAGAATTTCAGCAGTGGATGAGATAGGATTTAGGTTAGGGCTAGTTAAAGATAAAGATGACCTTTATTAGTCCCACGGGTGGGAAATTTGGTTTGTTAAAGCAAAAGTGCAAAGTTATGCAGCAGAAATTAGAAAACACTGGAATGCAATAAAATAAAGTAGAATAGAATAAAATAGAATACCAATACTATATACAGCTGAGTAAGAAAATACAAAATACAACTTTGTCAAAGAAAGAATTGCACATATAGCAGTCTTATTGCACGTATGAGGGTTCTGGTAAAGTACTAGTTCTGGTAAAAGTAAAAACTTAGGTTTAAAGTTTTATGCCCTGGAGGCCAAGAGTCGTGTATAGAGAAGAACATGACTTAGAAACGGACATTTAAGGTCACATTTTGTCTAAGAGGGGGAGAATTGTCCCATATGTGTTTATTTCTTTTCTTTTTAAGAGGACAGACGCACTGAGTGTTGTCTACTTGCTCTTTCTGATTCTAAGCAAGCATGTTTGATAAAATACTCTTAGGAAAGCGTATTTTGAGTGCTTCTAAGTGTGTGAATGTTGTGAGTACTTCTGTGTGATTTGTACAAAATAATAAATAAGTAATAATAACTCATAGGAGAGTGCGTGAATAGAGGAGGCCTGAGAGAGTGTGTGTGCGTCAAACAGGAAGTCTGATTATAGCTGGGGAGAGACGTTGCAGCATGAAAACAGAGCAATTAGAGACTGAATGTCTTAAGAAAAAGTAATAAAATATATTAATTACATGTTTTAGAAAAAGAGAGACTGAGAAAATAAATACATGAACTAACAATTACATTAATGAATAGAAAACACACGTACACAAATTGTTACAGGTGAAATGTTGGGATAATCAAGAAGTGAGATAGCTTAATATACTGATGAAATGAAGAAAGCAGCTTACACTCCTTTGATTTCCAGAGTCAGTGTGTCCCCTCCCCTCATAGCACCCGTGCCCACTTGGCCCCCGTATCAGGCGAAGCATGGAAGGCTGGACAGCCCATGACGGGTAAGATCCCACCTCGAAACCCTGGGACAACCTAAGGCAAGGCGCAGTCACGATTGCTTGAACCTAGGTCCCTAAGTGAGCTTGGACTCACTGGAGGAGACGGGACTTCAAGGGTAAAGCCGCTGGGGCAGAGGGGGAAATGTCATTAACAATGACGAGTGATGAGCCAAAGAGGGGAGACACTCACTGTCTTTCAGGGTGAATTGTTCCCTGAACCTGAAAATCAAGCTTTAACTTCTGGCTGAGGACAAGGAATGTTGTTATTTAAGGAGGGAGATCAAATTTGGGAAAGAGAAAAACTGACTGTTTAAGTGGAACCTTGTGAGGGAGTCTGAAAAACCACGAAAAGAAACATATACATAATCACACACACAAATAGAAAATGCGTTAACCTTAGAATACAAAAGAGCTCATGAACATCAGATAGCAGGTTTAGCATAGGAGTCTGTTTATCATGTTGTCCAACTCGCTTAGTGTGTAGTAAGTTTTCAGAAGAGAAAATTTAGAATTTAGTGTTGATGGTGTGCAAGTTGTGTGGTGTTTAACGAGATTTTCTGTGTATTGAGCAGGTGAGGTGATGTTAGTTGACCTGAGAGTGTCAGGACCCTGAAGAACTTGTGGCAAAATGTTCTGTGTTTAAGATTGTTGAGGTTGTTGTTGTAGTGATGGGTTACTTCTATCGGTTAGATTTGTGTTGTTTTCTTATTTTAATAGAGGGAGTTTTATCAAACATGCACATGTCTAAGGGGGTCCATCATTTATTTGCGAGGGAGTCCACACTATCAGCAAGACCTGATGTTAATGCATGTGAGTGAATGTGTGTAAATGGATGGTGACTGGACGGACGAGGCAGACCATAGGTTGGACACATGACTGATAACTGTTCTGTTTTAAGTTTTCTTTTTATGACGCAGGTTGGATCATATGTGAGGAAAAACTGAGTATGAAATGTGAAGTTCTGGTTAACACACAGGTTTTTGTTTCTAGGACGTTCCAAGGATGCAGGCTGTGGATGGAGCCAAGAAAAGATTTGACATAATGATTAATTTGATTTCATTCCTTAAACACAGGTTTGAAGGGCCGGAGCATGTATACCTAATATGATATGTCTAACCTTTTCTTTTAATTCCCTAACCTGAGTGAAGGATTTTGAGTTTGTAACACATAAGATGTGTCACAAAAAAGGGGGAGTATAATTTGAAATGGGTTTTAGGATTACTTTATGACGTTTGGGGTTTTTGATAATTTAGATATAGAAATTGTTTGTGGTTCTTTTTGATCTGTTTCTATGCTCAGATGGTGATGGTTTATATCTTACCCTGGGCGTGTTTAATAAAACTAAGAGTGTTGCTCACACACATGAAGGGCATAGAGATAAAGTAAAGTTAATATAAAGGACAGAGCCCAGAACATGATATGGTGAAACAACTTTGAATGATTAAAGGAACCTTAGATGAATATAGTAGATTAGTGAGGTGTAGCAGAGAGAGGCTGTTTGTTTTCTATCCTTTACAGGAGAAGATTTCAGGACCACAGCGACCACAGGGGTGGCAAGAATCCTGGAAGCCCCAGACCGAACGGAACCAACCAGAGAAAGGAGAAAAACAGAGCACAAAGACACCTAGTTGTTTATATTACAAAGAAGATCAAAAGCTTGTTAGACATAGGTTATAATGGACGCATAAAAGGGATGAGAGGAACTTTACATAACATAGAAATCCTGCAACAATTCGTAAATTGCCCAAACACAGTGTTCAGACCGGATATGCGCTACCCGTTAAAGGGGGCGAAGAAATCAGGTCTAAGTTTGAAAAATGAAATGGGTTAACTCGATAGAGGATGTTTCCAAAGGTTGAGAAAATAATGTAGGACCTTTTACCAGGAGAAAGCTAATTGTATCTTTTACACTTTACAGTGTGCACTGAGGGAAGTCAGGAATAGTTTAAATTAGGATTAAAAAATTAAACTAGGTGAAAAAAGGGGTGTAGCAAGTAGATTTAGGGCAGCTCACAGCCTGGCGTAAACGCAAGGTGCTGTCACACAGCTTAAGTTATTTGTTTGATTTATTTTAAACATTGAAAACATACAACCCGTTGAGGAGACAGATAGGGTTGGGGAATTGAAAGGTTTTGTTTGTTTAGCATAATTTCTTTTGTTATATTTTAGCTTTAACAGGGAACATGCCTCTCTGGAGCTTCTCTCCTGATGCTACCCCGCCAAACACCCTTATCCATAGAGACTATGTCAGCTCCCAAACAGACAGCAACACACCAAATCTAGCAATAAAACAACTTAAACATCAATAGTAACAAAGCAAGAACAATACAGAATCCACATCTGAACCGAAGAATAAAACAGTGAAATGTGGATTATTAAATATTAGGTCTCTCTCTTCAAAGCCTCTGTTAGCTCACGCCAAGCGGTCGCAGCAGATGGCTGCCCGTACCTGAGCGTGGTTCTGCCGGAGGTTTCTTCCTGTTAAAAGGGAGTTTTTCCTTCCCACTGTTGCCAAAGTGCTTGCTCAACAGGGGGTCACAAGATTGTTGGGTTTTTCTCTGTATCTATGAAGCGCCTGGAGGCAATTTTTGTTGTGATTTGGCGCTATATAAATAAAATTCAATTGAATTGTATTGAAGTAAACTTAATGTGATAAATTAGGAATTAGTTAATTTCTCAAGTGAGAAATGAAAAAGGGGGACTGGTGTTAGGAATAAAAGAAATATTTTTAATGTGTACTTTAATAATGAAGGCTTGTAGAGCAAGGCCACCTTTGACTTACAAACAAGAGCTCAGCCAGATTGAAAAACAGGAAGTTTTAGTGCACAAGGCATATTAATAGATATAGACACAAAAAAGAGGAACTCCCCACGCAAACAATGTTCAAGACTGTGTGACGTGTAAAGTACCGAAATAATACCATATAAGTCACAGCTGATGATTCTAATGTTAGAGAGCTCTTGCAACTGGCGTCTGAGCTGTGCAGAGGTCCCTCACCCCCGGAAGACGATTGAATAAAGAAAGACAGGTACTTATGTATGTCAGCATAAGGTGGAGTCCAACAGAAGCAAGGCACCCTACATGCGCACAGCATGCAGCAGGGGTTGCCAAAATAATATAGAAAACAGCACATGTAGTGAGAGAACACCCACCAAAAGTTCTGATTACACATAGTGTGGTGGCATAGGTGAACTCGCAGGCGTTCCCTATGACATCATTAGCACAACAGAGACTGAGTGAAGTTTTAGATGCTCCAAATCTGACATTTACACATGAAGGAATCAATCAGGAGAACCTCATGATTGTACTAAGAAAGCAGAAGTTGAAGGGAAAGTCAGGGAAGATTTAAAAGCAGAACCTATCCCTGGAGCTGAGGATTGGTTCATAGATGGCTGCTGTCATTGTGATGAAGAAGGATCGAAAGCAGGCTATGCTATAGTCTGCAAACAAGGAACTGAATTTGAGCCCACGAGGAACTCCAGAAGTGGAAGGAGCCACGCTGGAGGGTCCTTACGAGGTCGTTGCCAGAACAACTACAGCAGGTCAACTAAAAGGGAAAGGCGATACCTGGTATCACTGGTCGCAGTGTGCACCAGCACATGAGAGCTTGGTACAGGAAAACTCCTCTACACCCAACACAGGTGGTAATGAGTAGAGGCAAAATAAATCCTCTCACCTGTGCAACGGGCCAACCAGTAGTCTACCTGGGAGGCCGAAGAGAGAAGAGGAGCAGCGCAGAAGGTCGCCACGCCAGCAGAAAGGAGCGGTGACAAGTTGAGGACTCCACAAAAGCAGGGGAGTTTCATTCCAGGATATAAAGTTTATATAACATGATGCAAACACACGAATCAGAGACACGTAATGAGAAAATTGATTAGAATGTTCCTTACAACTACATGTTTATTGTATGCAATGATATTAATGATGGCTGTGTTGTTTATTGTCTATATTTTGCAGGGCACTCCGGACCACTTGTCTGAACACGGAGGCCAGTCCAGCCCAGCACTTCCTGAGACTGTAGTTGCCAAAACGGGATCGGTAAAAAAGACACAAGCGCGAGGTGTCAGGTAAAGGTGATGAGTGTCTCAGCATGAATAATGGCATAGAATTGAATTATGTTAAAGGGTCTACCAGCTCATTCATGTTTGATTTGTGTGACGTTATTAAGTGTACAGGAGCTAGTAGTAGCTGGAGAGCGTATGATGTATGGGTCTGCAATGACCCCATGATATGCTTAGGGTAAATTTAGTTGATGCAAAGTCTAAGCCGCTCGCAGAAAGCTTAATCACCACTCTGACTGATCAGATGGTAACTTCAAGAACAGTAGCTCAAAAGGAACAGGAACCAAAAGGGAGAGTACTTCTGACAACAGATTACTTTAGACTGAAGCCTAAGGATTTGATAAAGCGTGCCACCGGTTTCAAGGACAGTAACCTCTGGCTTGATTGGGTGGCTCAAAATGCTAGAGAACAACATGTATCTGACTGTGTTGCCTGTGTGTCAGCTAGGCCACGTTTGTTTATAGAGCCCGCACCATTGCATTAGAGGATGAGTGGGGCTATGATTGTATGTTACAGTTAACTAGAAGTGCAGTGACTACTGGCAACTGTACTTTGTTGTCCAGACTTTTCCCTCCCGTTTCAAAGCAGACAACAGTGGGACCATTTATGCCAAAACAAGATAACTATACATGTTTTAAGTTCTCTACAGATAATGAAAAATACAAGGTGGGAGAGATCGACCCAACTTGGTGTGCTGTCACACTCACGGGACGAACCACCAACAATGTAAGCGACCCTAGCATGATAATTGGAACATGGGCAAAAAGTGGGCTCTATTATTACTGTGGGGAAAATACTCGTGTTCCTATGGGAAGCGTAGGGACATGTGTGATGGTGCGATTGGGAGCTCCGCTCATGCTTATTGGGAACCAGGTAAAGGCTATTCCACAACACAACACACGTACCTTAGCCGCCAGAGGTAAGAGACATATTTTGGCCAAAAGAGGGACCCAGGGTACACATGCATATGACCCTAGGTTAAACTCTCCAACCTAGACTCTATTGGAGTGCCCAGGAGAGTTCCAGATGAGTACAAGCTGGTAAATCTGATAGTGGTAGAATTTGAAAGTATATTTCTTTGGGTGACACCTAATAAGAATGTTGATCGCATTAACTATGTTCATTGCAATCTGCTGAGACTCTCTAACCTAACCAGGGATGCCATGATGGGGTTCGCAGAACAATTGGGTCCGAGTTTGCTGATGGGAAATCGAATGGCCCTTAACATGAGAAGGGAGGCGTGTGCGCCATATTCGGAGACATGTGCTGCACTTTTATCCCTAATAATACTGCCCCAGATGGCTCAGTAACCCGAGCTCTGGAGGGCTTGAAAACTTTGTCTAAAACTATGCATGAACACTCAGGTATCGAAAATCTGCTGGCGTCCTGGATGACATCTGTGTTTGGACAATGGAAAGGTGTGGCTATGTCAGTGATGTTTTCTTTGACTGTACTTTTGGGAATACTGGTCATCGCTAGTTGTTGTATCATTCCTTGTGTCAGAGGATTGTTGGTAAAAGTAATGGCGAGGGTTCCTAACCCTGGCTGGGTTGAGGGCATCTACCAGATGAACTTAGAACCCATAGAGTGGGCCAGGGAGTGATACAACATGAAGTGTGGTGACATTCCTTGTTGGAATGTCAAAAGAGGGAATGTTGGGATTTAGAGATTCTTTTATTGCTGCCATATAATCTGCCTTATGATAAATGCATTAATAACATGTTCTACAGTATTATTTTATCAGTAATATTGTTTACAGGGTTCATATTGCATTGAATATGTTTGTCATCACATTCATTTTATTCACAGGTTGAGTTCATTCTATACACAATGCATAACTGTGCTTGTTTAGAGTTGATGTTCTATCCAAGAGGGTTTTAAGCTTCACTGGTGAGAGTGTCCAGGTGATACATGTTGAGGGAAGATGAGAACATAGCAGGTTAATTGCATGCATGCTTACAATACACATAAATCTAGCAACAGGCCTGAGCGAAGGCCCAAGTGTCTTCTGCTTCTTATTTGAGACCTGCGCCAATTCAGTCTACTTAGTGATTGAGGACGAGGGTCCATTATTAGCCCTTAGAGGCCCTGAAGCTTGAAGTTATTACCTTAAAAGGAAGGTGTTATCAAAAAGAGAAGTTATATGTCTGTTTATAGTTATTAAGATGTACAAGATGTACCCTTGTCTGTAAACAATGACTGGACATAATGTATTTTTGACCTGTATTGACGTGTATGTGGGGGTGTGATCCTCTATGCTATAAAACCAGAACTCAGTGTATTTTTGTCAGAGCAAATAAGCCATATGCTGACGGTTGTTCTCCGTTGTCAATAAACTCATCGTTTGATTGCACTTTTCTGGGCCTCCGTCGTTTGTTGTCTGGTCTACAGTTGATCGATCTCGCTTCACGTTCCATATATAAGGTCTTTTATTTAGTTTCGTTTTTTGTTTTTTTTGTCCCGAAGCCGCAGCAATGGGGACAGAGCATCTCCTCCCACACTTGATGCTGACTTGTGCTACACCACATTCCCATTGAGTTTCTGATGAAGGGTCTTAGGATCCTGTTGATCTTGTATAGGTCTAGGCATTCCAGTGTCCATGTGTAGGGCATTGAGTCAAAGGCCTTTCTTGTAGTCTATCCAGGCACTGCACAGGTTGTTCTGCCTAGCCTTGCCTAGCCTTGAATCTCGGCTGACTGCTCGATCTACCACCAGCTGGTGTTTTGCACCTCTGATACTCCTGCCAATTCCTTTTTTCCCTCATACATTAACTATAAATGTTAAAAAAAAATACTGTTTTAATGGCTCCATGAATACAAGTTTAAATAAATCTGCAAAAGTTGAATCTGTTCATCTGGACGTAGCGTTTTGTGGGAGAAACGTTTTGTCACTCATCCAAGTGACTTCTTCAGTCTCAGCTGACTGCAGGTTTCAATCTTATAAACAGTACATTTGCATAATGACTGAAACCAGCCCACTGAAGGAACAATGGGCTGTGAGGTCAGTTCCTTAATCATAATTATGCAAATTCTCATGACCATTGAGCAACAATCACTGACCAAAACCCACTGATCAAAGAACACTGATCAATGTCCATGAGTACCATTCACAGAGAGTTGGGGAATGGCTGCAATCACAGCATTGTAAGATGGTGACAGATGTACCCTTAGGCCCCCTCCTCGATTCAGAGATGGTCTTTCGCTTTTCATGTAAATGTCCTCCTTGACTCCGCGCTCAAACCAGCGTTCCTCCCTGTCCAGGATGTGTACATCCTCATCGTTGAAAGAGTGTCCACTGGCCTGTAGGTGTAAATAAACTGCAGAGTCCTGGCCTGATGAGGTTGCTCTTCTGTGTTGTGCCATCCGCTTCGCTAGAGGTTGTTTGGTTTCCCCGATGTATAAATCCTGACAATCCTCCTGCACTTAACAGCGTACACTATGTTACTCTGTTTGTGTCAGGGGACCCGATCCTTGGGGTGGACCAGTTTTTGGCGCAGCGTGTTTTGGGGTTTAAAAGCCACAGAGACGCGGTGTTTAGAAAAAATGCGTCTCAACTGCACCGATACTCCTGACACATATGGGATCACTACAGGTTTTCACTTAGGCAGCAGTTGTCCTTCTCTCCTGGATCGGCTGGAGCTTTCTTTAGGTGCCTTCCCGCTTTGACAAAAGTCCAGCTGGGAAGCTGGTTTATGGTACAGCTTTTAGATGTCCCCCATTACCGATGGAAATCTCACAGTCTAAGAAGGCTAACCTGCCGCTTTTCATATCCTCCCTGGTGAATTTGATGTGTTGGTCCACCGAGTTAATGTGATCCGTGAAATGTAGTACGTCCTGAGATTTGATTTTCACCCAGGTGTCATCCAGATATCTGAACCAATGGCTTGGTGGTGTTCCAGGGTAGGATAGCAAAGCCCTCTTTTCCACTTCTTCCATGTACAAATTGGCCACGATGGGTGAAACTGGGGAGCCCATGGCACACCCATGTTTCTGCCTGTAGAACTGACCCTTGTATGTGAAGTAGGTGGAATGAAGACACAGTTCCAAAAGCAAACACACTTTTCATCTTGTAATCTCTTACGGACTACCTCCAATGCTTCCGTGACTGGGATGCTACGTCCTGGGATGCTATGTCCAGATGAACAGAATCAACTTTTGGAGATTTACTTACCTGGATGATTGAGCATGCATCAAGAAGTTTAAATGAAGTTTGTTAGATTAGAAAAAGACTTCCCATGATCAGTCTGTGGTGAAGTCATATGGAAACTTGGAGTGGAAAGTCCATCCATGTGCTGCATACAGGAGCAATAGACAAACAATCAAAAAGAGGGCTGTTTTCAGACTTTAAACAGTTTGCATCAGCTCTCCCACCTGTCCTGCTTCAAGTGGAGTCCTGCCTCCTTCCAGGAAGCAGCTCACCTGTGTTTCCGTGTTTAGTGTCCAGGTGTGGATTGGAGCTTGTTGTTCATGTGTGTGTTTGAAGAAACTGTAAGTTTGCTTTGTTTAATCCTTAACGGTTTGTCTTTAAAGACTTTTGGAGCACAACAGGAAGTGATACATTTTTATTTAATAAAATGTTGGGTTTTTTTTTTTTATCAATGTATGATCTGAATTTGAGTGTAAATCAAACAAACTCCTGATGTCTGTTAGTTATATAGTCCTGATAAATAACATGTTGTTACTGTTTTTGTTTGAAAAGGATCAGGTGTGCTTCAAACTGAAACTATGCTGCATGCAGTTACTAGTTTTTCTAGTTTAAACTTCCATCAACTTCCTTGACTGGAAATATCTTTGAAAAAATATTTCTTTCTTATGAACTTGATGTGAGCCAGAGGAGAGCGCTTCTTGGGTTCCTCTCAATAAGCACCTGTTTTTATGTTCTCAGTCTTTCTCTATCTAATGTCTGCTTGTGTCTGCTCATCTTCAAACATGAGTCTTTAAACTCTGCAGGTTGTGACAATGCTGCGTTAAAATCCCAAGACCAGAAACATTTGAGGTTAATTTCTGAGGGCTATAACAAGATCATGTATTTTATCTGAAAGCATAAATCAGATTTAATAAAAGTCAGATGTTAAAGTGTGTTTTCTATATGAGAGAACAGAGAGCTGTTGAACCTGTTTTCATGTTAGTATCTGATCCGTGAAAAAAGCATTGATTCAGTTCACTAACCAGGCTCAGGGGAATGACTAGAAAATTTCCCAGAGACATCCTGCTGGGATCTTTGTTCTGTTCTGTTCTTTTTTTTTCTTTTGCAGTTTATCCTCTGCTTTTACAAAAATTGATGAACTGGGTTAAATGAAAGAGAGGGTAGAAAATATTATTTTGAACGTAAATCATATGAAGTTACTCCTGTAATCCATAAATAAAAATAAGGAGTGAGGAGTATAAGACATTCATTTGTACATTTTTAGTGTCACAACTTATCTGACTTAAAAAGAAAAGTCAAGCTTTGTTTCTTTGGCAAATTTAAAACAATTTCAGTTGACCAAAATACCGCACAGGCTAAACAAGATATGTCATTAAACTGACAATAAATATTTACTCAAATATACTGTCAAGGTCTGAGCTGGCAGACCATGTGGAGAACTAACTAACACAGACAAACTAACTTACCTGGATGATTGAGCATGCATCAAGACGTAACCACAGGAGGAGATTAGCATCTGAGGGAGGAAGAGCTACGATCACTATGATCTAGAAACTAATCACAGAAACCAAAAGATCTTATAAGAAGACAAAAGTACAAGCAAACCAAACATAAACCATCCATCTAACTTATAATATCCTATATAATACATACATATAATTCACCCAAAAACAGAACAGTCCAAAAACTAGACCCTGGGTCACTGTACCAGGGCCATGACATATACAATAATCAAATCACAACAACAGTCGCCTCAAGGCGCTTGATAATGTACAGTAGATCGTACAATGATAGATACAGAGAAAAACCCAACAATCATATGACCCCCTATGAGCAAGCACTTTGGTGACAGTGGGAAGGAAAAACTCCCTTTTAACAGGAAGAAACCTCCGGCAGAACCAGGCTCAGGGAGGGGCGGGGCCATCTGCTGTGATTGGTTGGGGTGAGAGAAGGAAAACAGGATAAAGACATGCTGTGGAAGAGAGACAGAGATTAATAACAGATATGATTCGATGCAGAGAGGTCTATTAACACATAGTGAGTGAGAAAGGTGACTGGAAAGGAAAACTCAATGCATCATGGGAATCCCCCAGCGGTCTACACCTGTTGCAGCATAACTAAGGGAGGATTCAGGGTCACCTGGTCCAGCCCTAACTATATGCTTTAGCAAAAAGGAAAGTTTGAAGCCTAATCTTGAAAGTAGAGATAGTGTCTGTCTCCTGAATCCAAACTGGAAGCTGGTTCCACAGAAGAGGGGCCTGAAAACTGAAGGCTCTGCCTCCCATTCTACTTTTAAATACTCTAGGAACAGCAAGTAGGCCTGCAGTGTGAGAGCGAAGTGCTCTAATTTTAATTTTTTAATTTTTTTAATTTTTTCTTTTTTTCATTTTAACAACACGTATTTATCATTTTTTTTAATGAGAAATATTTTTAGAATTATTTATTTTAAACTTATGAACTTATTTATTCAGAGAAATGCCTTAAGGGCAACACAGGTTCATTAACGCACACGTAATCGTACAGAACCGCATTACAACTAGTGATGGTAAATTTGATTCTTTTTACTGAATCGAGTTTTAATGAGTCACTCACCAAAGTGAATCGGTTTTTTTGAGTCATTTGAGTCACTGAGTCAGTTCCCCAGAGAGTGCAAAAAATGTAAATTTTCACTCAAACTTAATTTGTTTCTCTTTTCATAGTTGTATAGTTATAGTTTATTTATTTATATAGCACATTTAATTACAACAGGAGCATTGACCAAAGTGCAGTACAAGAATACAACATACCTAATAAAATAACTTAGAGTATTGATAGCAAACACCAAATATGAATTAACAAATAACTCTCATGCTGTATTAAAAGCCAGTAAATAAAAATGTGTTTTAAGATAAGATTTAAAAAGATTGACAGTAGGAGCCTGTCTGATGTATAGGGGTAAATTATTCCACAGCTTAGGCGCTACAACTGCAAATGCTCGATCACCTCTATGAACCAGCCTCGACCTTGGTATGGCTAGGTCATGTATATCCTACTTCTAAGATGAGTGATTGAAAAAGAAAAACAACTATTTTTATAGAGCAAAAAAAGAGAAAAAAAAGATTTCTAAAGGGAACATTTATTTTACTTATTTTTATTTTATTTGTATTTTCCTCAAATGTGTCAAATATATATTTTTATATATATTTAAATGACCACTGAGCTGTGAGCCAGGGGACAGTAATGCTCTTTAACATTGGTTGCCAACTGTTAACCATTCCTCGCCGTCGGTCCCCTGACCGTGGTCGGGAGACGCAAGGGGAGATGCTTCCTCCAGGGCCGAAGTTTTGTGCTCCTTCGGGGTTAACTCCCTTCACTTTTGTGGAGTAGTGAGGCAGGCAAAAATCAGCAGAGACACCAAAGAGCACTGAAGAGATGAGGCTTTAATAACGGTACTGCACATTTTAAAACACACTGCATAGGCTGTAGCCCGTTAGAACGCTTCTCCCGGTCGCCCTCTCTACCTGTGAGACTCTCTTTTTCTCTTCCGCTCACCGCGTTTTCCTTCACGCGCATGCTCACACACACATCACATGTCCAAACGTCGCCGGGGCATTGCATAGTCCAAATGACATGATGTTCCATTCAAAGAGGGCTGTCCTAGTGCAGAAAGTGGCGGCCCTGCGTGCTCTAGGCGTCAGCTCAACCTGCCAGTAGCCTGATGCGAGGTCTAATGTGCTGAACCATCTGGCAGTCGAGAGTGTGTCCAGTGTGTCCTGGATGTGGGGCAGCGGGTAGGCATCTGTTATGGTGTGGTCGTTGAGAGCCCTGTAGTCAATGCAGAGATGGTATGTCCCATCTTTCTTACGCACCATAACGATGGGCAAGGCCCAGCTGCTGCAGCTGCGTTGGGCGAGACTGCTCTGTAGGCTGTCGCAGATCTGCTGATCAGCGTGTTGCTGCTTTTCCCCTGCCATTCTTCGTGGATGTTGCTTGACTGGGGCACCAGAACGGGTTATGATGTCATGTTGCACAAGGCTGGTTCGGCCCAGGTCCTGTAGAAAACACATGTCCATGAGTGCAAAGCAAGCGTTTCAGTTGGAGCTGTTCATAGTCATTGAGGTCTGTGGAGCTCTGGGCATAGAGCTCCTGCAGGTGCAAAGGAACCACAGGAGGGCTGGTCAGTGAGTCTGCAGCTGGGGAGACCATGGAGGGTTCCACGACCTCAGCTGGCTGGAGGAGCCCGACAACGGATCGTTCCTTAATTGTTACAGCTTTATTGCCGGGGTTAAAAAGGCGAAGTGGGACAGCTTTAGAAGGCTGTGCATTGACTAGGACTCTGGCAATAAGTACTTTGTGCTTCTCAACAAAACCTTTGGTGGGACTAAGCATCATGTCGCCTCGAGCTGCCGCACCAGGATGCACATTGCCTTTCACCATATACTCTTGCCCCGGTTCCACTACCACAGTTCTAGCTATTCTCACTGCGTGTGACTTTGTACTAGCTTCGGTTTGGTAGTAGAGCACCTCTTCACCAAACAGGATGATGCGGCGTTTGCCGAAATCAAGACGTGCCTCAGCTTGAGTGAGGAAGGGATGCCCGAGCAGCACCTCATTTCCTGCTATATCTGCCACCAGGAAATCAACATCCACCTGTCGATTGTTGATACTGACAGGTATCTGGGCTTCACCTAGCACCGGCACGTCCCCAGGTCCCACACCAAGCAAGGTCTCAACAATTGAGGGCTGTAGTGGTGGCCTCAAGTCTGGGTGGATGGAGTTGTAGTAGGGCAGCGGCAGCACGCTCCTCTGGGCCCCACTGTCCAAAACAGCACATACCTCCACTTTGTAGAGGCACATGGGGATACTCAGTTCTTGGCTTTGGCACTTAAGGTGGAGCACGGTGGGTTTTGGGCTGTCCCAAGTGCTACTGTTCAATGTTAAGGCCTTGGTGGTTTTGTGAGGGGAAGGGCACTGCTTTTGGACCTGGCCCCAACCTTGACAGTTATGGCAGCGAACCCCACCCCTTTTAAAGTTTCGGTGATTGTTCGGTGTTGTCGAGGGTGTGTGTGGGACATAGCGATTCGGTGAGGGGCTAGCTGCAGGTGCATTCTCAGCAACAGTCTCATCTTTGTCTTTTTCTCTGACCACTGCAGCTTTGGGCCGGCGTTCAGCTGAGTTACGGGCTCCTTGCTGCATGGCACTGGTTACATAAGATGCAGCCCTTTTGGTGGTTTCATGGCGGTGGGCTATTTCGTATGCACAGGCAAGTGTGGCTGGGTGCCTCTCTAACAACTTCTGTACTATTACTGCATCACCCAGTCCATTGGTGAAAACTTCAACAGCTATAGAGTGTTGTTTAATCTCTGCTCTATCACCATACGCAAACAGCCACTTTCCCATAAATGTCATCTCTGAAAACATGCAGGGCCTCACCAGGTTTACGCACTCGCTGCCTTAGTTCTACAGCAACAGCAGCTGCATGGTCAGAAGAAGGGCCATATGCAGTTTCCAGTTCGTCCACCAGGCGGCGGTAATCCCATTTGGATGAGCGGGTTTTTCTGTGGATAATGGCCCCTGCTGCTCCAACTAGGCAGAACTTAAGCTGAGCTGTCATTGTTTTTTCTGACCAATAGTTGGCTTCAGCGCAGCTCTCAAACCTGTGCAGAAATTCCTTCCACGGTGTGGTGCTGTCATATTGGCCCGGACGTAGGGTGGGGACTCTCTCTCTAGGATCACCGTCCTCTTCACTGTCAGATGGGGGCTGATGGGGCACACAGCGGGTCTTGCCTGGTTTTGAGCGGGGTTTATGCTGTGCAGGGGTTTGCCCATAGCTTATGGCTTCATTAAGGCTACTGGAAGGCAAACATTGCATGGGTGTATTTAACATTGCGTTAAATTGAGCCGGTGTGCTGTGTACACCACTGTCCATGTGAGCAGAGGAAAATGGGTTTGAGTCTGGATAGTGCACTTTCATTTGGGGAGTAGGAGCTGGATAATAGTTCATGCTACTGCCTGTGTTTCCCTCACGACCATAGCTGCGGCATTCAGCATTGACGAAGGGATTCGTGCGGGAAAACTGCGGCTGGGCAGCGCGAATACACCCTCTCCATTAGCGTGTGTGTTAGTACAACTTTTGGCACACAGGAATGGGTTGATATGTTCACATTTAGCCACAGCTCTGTCTCTGTTAGCTTCCCTAATGCTCGCGGCACTCTCGGAGACACAGGTCAGCGACATGAATGGGTTGGAGTAATTGGTCTCAAGTCCATAGTTTTCACGAGAATGGCGAGCAGCGGCCATCGCGAGTTAGCTTAGCTATGGGCCAATACACTTGTAATTACGGTCACTCTGCTTTATCGTTAGCTGCTTAAGCCTGTCGGTTTTTCTCAGTGGTCACCACTCCTTTAACAGCGTGAAAGGGTCCCTTGGTGATCGCCAGTGTTAACCATTCCTCGCTGTCGGTCCCCTGACCGTGGTCGGGAGACGCAAGGGGAGATGCTTCCTCCAGGGCCGAAGTTTTGTGCTCCTTCGGGGTTAACTCCCTTCACTTTTGTGGAGTAGTGAGGCAGGCAGAAATCACCAGAGACACCCAAGAGTACTGAAGAGATGAGGCTTTAATAACGGTACTGCACATTTCAAAACACACTGCATAGGCTGTAGCCCGTTAGAACGCTTCTCCCGGTCGCCCTCTCTACCTGTGACACTCTCTTTTTCTCTTCCGCTCACCGCATTTTCCTTCACGCGCATGCTCACACACACATCACATACTCTCCTCACTGCACCCAGCCACACACAAGCCGGCAATTTCCAAAACACAACCAAGAAGAAGAAGCTGTGAGCCAGGAGGGAGGGGGTGAGTGAGTCCTGAGTGATTCGTTCGTGCTACGATTCAGCACAGGAAGGGAGGGGGTGAGTGAGTCCTGAGTGATTTGCTTATGCTACGATTCAGCACATGAGGGAAGGAGGTGAGTAACTCAAATGTGCTGTTAGCATGTTAGCTGAGCGATGCTACTGTGAACCGAGGAGCTATTGTCTTGATATGAGGTTTCTACTCAGGGTTTTTTCTTCCAGTTCAGAGCAGAAATGTTTTTGTTAAGATACTGGATGTTGTGTTTTTCTTCACAATTTGAATTATAAGCTAGATATATTTCTACTAATGAAATTAGTTTGCTAACAGCAACAGAGATGAGTCAGTGAGTCAGTTGGGCTTGTGAATCATGATTCACGAGTCAGTAAAGTGATTCTCGAGTATTGAACGATTCGTTCATGATTCGAACATCACTAGTTACAACTGCCATGCTCTGCTGCTGCTCCTTTCGTCTCTCACTCTCCCTCTGCGTGCTGAGCAAATAACCACTGATGTGCTTATTCCCTTTGGGTGCGCTTGATTATTTCCTCTAGACATCCTGAGGCCGAGTCAGCAGGGAACTTGCACACTGTCCTGTAATAAGCTTTTCCTTCTTCTCCATTTGACGCTCCACAGCAGATCTGCCTCCATCTCATCAAACATGCTCCTCTGTCACACCAACATTTGGCATGTGCTCCTTCACTAGATCCATGAAGCATATCCACTCTGTATTCTCTGCAGAGGTTTAAACAATCTCAGCCTCAGCTTTCTAACTTTTTCTCCAAAGCATTCAACCCGTGCTGCTCCTCTGATCTACTCCTTTCTAATTGTCCCTCTTGGCCCTTCCAGATAAAAAAAAAAACTGAGTGCAGAGAGCTGCAACTACTAAACCTCTTTTTCTTTAAATTAAAGCTACACAGAAAAAAAAAACAGTCTTGTGTTAACTGAATTCAAGAACAAAGTTCTCTAATTGTGAAAATCTGCCTACTCCTTTTTCTGGCTGGCGTCCACATTAATCCTGAACTGACACAGCATTACTGGATGGAGGAAGATTCTGATTAACAGAAGATGATTCACGAACCATGGATCAGCTGAAATGTTTGAAAATGTTGTTCACATGTGTTGAACTGACTGAAGCTTCCAGTCACAGTGAATCAGTGTGTGTCAGTGAATGCATCATGTGTGCTTCACTGCTCCATCTAGTGGACTGATAGTAGAGCAGCTGATGGCAGCTTCCTCTGCCTCACACTGCTGTCTGACTGCATTCAGCTGACACTGAGATGAAGCAGGAAAGAAGCAGCTGATATTTGGACAGCACACATGATGGAAAGGAGGATTTCAGTTGATGTGCACATGAATGATTTGTGTTTCCTCTGCAGGTAGAAAGTGTGTGTGAGCTGAATTGAGCAGCATGGATCAGTGTGAGGACAGAGAGGAGGGAGTCCCTCCCTCTAAAAGCACTCTGTGTGGGGAACATGAGAGCCAGACCAAAGCTCAGAGGTGAGATGACCATCTCTAACTGCCCATGACTATTCTCCATGTTGAGCCCGTTCTCATTCCCGACGTGTAACATACCGACAATTTGTCACTTCCCGAGGCGTCCCATGGGGCCGCGAAAACCTTCTGCGTCCTTATGATACGCACCGGATTACGGATGAAATCCAATAAAATGACGCTCCCCACTAAAAGATGTTCCAGCCATGTATTCCAGCCCTAACTCTAAACTTAACCCTAACACTAACTGTGACCATAACCTTATCCCTAACCATAATCGTGTTAGATAGGGTTTTCCAAAGTGAAAATAAAATAAATGCACATGTGTATATTCTGTCCAAACAGTTGTCTCCTCCTGTTTCCAAATGCATAACATACCGACAATTTCTTACATAGCATAGTATGTTACGCTTTGGGAGTGAGAACATGTTGCCATGTCCCAACTCAGCACTCACATCACTGCTCCGTCATCATTCACAGGAACCAACCTGGACCTCCGCCCAGCTCTGTGTCCTTAAAGAGTGAGCGGTCAATAGATCACTTCATTGAATTTAAAGTCCAGCATGGGTCTGGTGCAGAGAGGTGAGCTGTTATTAACATGGACTCTTTGATTTAACTGCTTGATGTTGTTGGATATAAACTGCAGTGCAAACACGTCATTCCCTCAATCCCATTTAAACTGCCTCTTAAAGTAAATTTGAAAAACTACGTGTCAAGAGTAATTTTCACCATGAAGCCCTTTTCCAAAAAAACCCCCAAGAAACGATAGATAGATTTAAGTCTCAGGGCTCTATGGTGCAAATCTGCCTTTGTACATGTATGTGTATGTACAGAAATTGAAGCAGAAACATAATAAATACATTCAGGAATTAAGAAGGATGTAAAACGGTGCAAGACTACACTGTAGCAGCTGCACTGAGACAAAAAGTTGAGACAGGGAGCACTGAAGAATTTAACATGAAAGAAATTAACTCAAAATAGAAAATTAAGCTTAATGAAAACCATCATCAACAAAACAAACTCAGCAGCCACCAAAACTTTCCAGAAACAAAATAAGAACAAGAAATAAAAAACAAACAAACAACAAACCTAAAGTTAGACTTCTGTGATGGTATTGTTAAGGGGGCCCGGGGGCCAGTACGCAGACGATCCAGATGCAGATACAGGTACAAGGAGAAATGATAAAGGTTCTCAAGACTCTTTATTAGGTTAACACAAGGAAACATAAACACAGGGAGAATCTTGCTAGCGGTCTCTCAGGTGCACTGTAAACAGAGGGATAGGTTGGTTAGTAATGATCAGGGAAGGTGGGAGTAATGTGGGGACCAATGGTGCAATGGCTTATGTGGCAAGAAGCATGAGGGGTGGTACAGGGGGCCGGGTGACTGTCCAATGACGGGTGAGAACAGAGGGGGTCCAACCTGATGAATCCAATGGCTCATTATAATGGGAAGCAGGAAGGAAGACAGGTGAGGGATTTATAGCATGTGAGCTTGCAGCAGTGTGAGGAGTCCCAGGATGGTGACCAGCCTCCAGGTAGGTATGCAACTGTACTTAGAGCATATGGAGAATCCGAGGAAGTAAAGTGGCCACAAGGTAAGTTAAGCAAGAAAGCAAAACACAAGAAGTGACCTATTACTAACATTGGTTGGCTGACAAACTGTCGAAGAAGTGATGTGAACCCTGGTCTTAAATACTGGATGTAGATTAACCAGGATTATCCACAGGTGAGAGTGGCAGGTGTACTGAGTGAATGCTCGTAGCAGGGGAGGAACAGGAATGTAGTGGGAAAACCCTGGTGACTCACCCAGACCATGACAGGTCTAAAGTGAAACAGAAGTCCAAAAAGAGAAAAAATGCAGAAATCTCAAAAAGATGAAAAATTATTACTTAAAAAAATATCTGCCTTTGTAAGCAGTGACTGATTGATGCTACAGGAACTTATATCCCAAATATCAGCTGGGAGACACTGGAATTTGCTTTTGCACTCAGACTATAAACCAACAGTCTGGCTGCTCCCAGACTGGATGAATAGCTAAGTATAGTTACAATCTAATAAAATTGTATTAATGGGATAGGTTGCACACTAGAGCAACTTTCACTTTATCTCTCTATGGACAGATGTAATGAGAGCTAATTCTTCATGGTTCCTCCACAGAGAGGACCAGCAGAGCTCAGAGGTTCCCAGTGGTCAGTCTGCCCAGCAGCATCAAACACAGCTGGACTCCATATTTATGGTCTGTACATGTACAACAACTACTGTTACATCTATTCTGTTCACAGTCATCTCCATGCTGCTCTTTGTAGACCAGTGGATTGTCAGTGTTTCCAACATGGATCTGATGTTTGATTCTGATTGGGTCATTCATAAATATTCTGTTCCAGCTGCTGGAGGACAACATAATCACTTTTGTGAAGAATGAGCTGAAGAAGATCCAGAAGGCTCTGAGTACAGATTACCCAGAATGCTTAGAGAGTCAGAGGGAAGATGATGAGCAGAGTAGGAGCAGCAGAGAGGCATTTGTGAAGATCACATTGAATTTCCTGAGGACAATTAATCAGGAAGAACTGGCTGACCGTGTGCAGAGCAGTAAGAGGATTTCTCTAAAGATTTAATCTGCTAATATCTCTAGAAATGGACAAACATGTATTTGGAAAAAAAAGTTCTCATATGGTCTTCATAAAAATGAACTGATATTCTTTTTTAATTTAAAACATCTTGCAGCAGTTTGTCATTGTAAACTTAAAACCACCCTGAAGAAGAAGTTCCAGTGTGCATTTGAGAGGATCGCTCAAGGAGGAAGCCCAACCCTTCTGAATCAGATCTACACAGAGCTCTACATCACAGAGGGAGGGACTGCAGAGGTCAATGATGAACATGAGGTCAGACAGATTGAAACAGCATCCAGGAAACCAGACAGACCAGAAACAACAATCAGACAAGAAGACATCTTTAAAGCCTCACCTGGAAGAGACGAACCAATCAGAACAGTGCTGACAAAGGGAGTGGCTGGCATTGGGAAAACAGTCTTAACACAGAAATACAGCCTGGACTGGGCTGAAGACAAAGCCAACCAGGACATCCAGTTCATATTTCCATTCACTTTCAGAGAGCTGAATGTGCTGAAAGAGGAAAAGTTCAGCTTGGTGGGACTTGTTCATCACTTCTTTACTGAAACCAAAGAAGCAGGAATCTGCAGCTTTGAAGACTTCCAGGTTGTGTTCATCTTTGATGGTCTGGATGAGTGTCGACTTCCTCTGGACTTCCACAAAACTACAATCCTAACTGACCCTAGAAAGTCCACCTCAGTGGATGTGCTGCTGACAAACCTCATCAGGGGGAAACTGCTTCCCTCTGCTCGCCTCTGGATAACCACACGACCTGCAGCAGCCAATCAGATCCCTCCTGAGTGTGTTGGCATGGTGACAGAGGTCAGAGGGTTCACAGACCCACAGAAGGAGAAGTACTTCAGGAAGAGATTCAGAGATGAGGAGCAGGCCAGCAGGATCATCTCCCACATCAAGACATCACGAAGCCTCCACATCATGTGCCACATCCCAGTCTTCTGCTGGATCACTGCTACAGTTCTGGAGGATGTGCTGGAAACCAGAGAGGGAGGACAGCTGCCCAAGACCCTGACTGAGATGTACATCCACTTCCTGGTGGTTCAGGCCAAAGTGAGGAAGGTCAAGTATGATGGAGGAGCTGAGACAGATCCACACTGGAGTCCAGAGAGCAGGAAGATGATTGAGTCTCTGGGAAAACTGGCTTTTGATCAGCTGCAGAAAGGAAACCTGATCTTCTATGAATCAGACCTGACAGAGTGTGGCATCGATATCAGAGCAGCCTCAGTGTACTCAGGAGTGTTCACACAGATCTTTAAAGAGGAGAGAGGACTGTACCAGGACAAGGTGTTCTGCTTCATCCATCTGAGTGTTCAGGAGTTTCTGGCTGCTCTTCATGTCCATCTGACCTTCATCAACTCTGGACTCAATCTTCTGCAAGAACAACAAAGAACATCCATTAGTAAACCAAAACTCCAGTCTCTGCACCAGAGTGCTGTGAACAAAGCCTCACAGAGTCCAAATGGACACCTGGACTTGTTCCTCCGCTTCCTCCTGGGTCTTTCACTGCAGACCAATCAGACTCTCCTACGAGGTCTGCTGAAACAGACGGGAAGCAGCTCACAGACCAATCAGGAAACAGTCCAGTACATCAAGGAGAAGCTCAGTGAGAATCTGTCTGCAGAGAAAAGCATCAATCTGTTCCACTGTCTGAATGAACTGAATGATCGTTCTCTAGTGGAGGAGATCCAGCTTTACTTGAAGTCAGGAAGTCTCTCCATACGTAATCTGTCTCATGCTCAGTGGTCAGCTCTGCTCTTCATCTTAATGTCATCAAGAAAAGATCTGCATGTGTTTGACCTGAAGAAATACTCTGCTTCAGAGGAGGCTCTACTGCGGCTGCTGCCAGTGGTCAATGCCTCTGATAAATCTCTGTAAGTAAATATGTTCTCATCCCTTTATTTTTTAAATAATTATTCTAATTAACGAAAAGGAGATGTGCACAAATTTACAAAACAAAAAACAACTATAATCGGTGCTGATGTCTGAAAAATGGATAGAGCAACATTTGGTTTTATCTGTACTCAGTGGTCATCAGTACTCAAGTCAATAGTGAATATATGTATCAGCAGAAATTGTCAGCATTTCTGAAATAATTCTGGTCTAATTTCAATTAAAGTAACATCCACACCCATGAGTGCTCAGTTAAAGACATATACTCACTCTTATGTGCTACAATCCGGCTTGCTTGCACAGTCAGTCATTTTGCTGACTGTAACATATCGTTTGGTGGATGATCCTGATGTGAGAATTTAGGGGATTGCTCTATCTGCTCCTTTGGGAATGATTGCCAAGACGTTTTCAATGCTCAGACCTCCCAGTCTTGTCCAAATTACCCAGCCTTTTAGATTTCAGTGGCGGTCACACCCTCTATCTGCACTCTTCAGACCTGAGTTGGTCAATTCTAGATGCCAGGACCATTCCTTTTCTTGTTTCCTCTGAACTGGAGCTGACTGAACCTAAGACTAAGGCCTGCTTGGCCTTCAGGTGGGCTTGATCTCTGTGGCTGCCATGTGTTCATCCACCTGAGAGGACTCAGTAACACCTCCGGCTTGAGCATTCTTTATCTTTAGACCAGCAACTTCACCACTGGCTGGTTATCGCCACCTTGATTTCCAGTTATCCATCCTGTCTCTTTGATTGATGATCAACCAACCTGCCTGACCCTCACTGGGCCATGTGGATGGTTCTGCCTCAGGCATATTTTTCCTCAGCATTCAGAGGGTCTACGTCACAGGTGTTGATCTCCAGGCCTTGAGGGCCACTGTCCTACTTGTTTTCCAACTAACCTGCACTTGTAGCTTCTTATTGGCAAAGCACACCTGATCCAGGTAATCCACAGCAGGTAGCGGAGGGATATCTCAAAACCAAGCAGGAGGTTGGCCCTCAAGGACTGGAGTCTGACACCCCTGGTCTACTTCCAGTTATACTATCATCCTCTATATTTAGGTTTAATAGTCTTGGCTAACTTATTTACAATCTTGCAAGTCCAGAAATATTGTTCTTAATTTCTAATGTATAAATATTAGTCAGCAGAATGTAACTCCATCATCCTCTGATATAAGTAATCACATCTTGATTTTGTAACTCACCTGAGTGCAATACTTGGACCTTGGACTTGATGACTTACATTGGTACTAAAGCGCTATTTTCTCCACCTTTGTCAACAACTTGGCCAGCAGATGTCAGAAATTGTGCCACTATAAACGATGTCTTATTGTAAGACTAAAATAAATAAATTCATATACAAATACATTTTACTTGCTGATTTACATTTGGCACTTCCTGAAAACAATAATTTTCCATTTAGTTTGACATTTCAGCTCATTTCCTTCATGTTCATTCAATCAGGACACTGTTTTATATGAAGCAATTTAATTTGATCACAAACCCACATTACTTTTTCCAGACTCAGTCTCTGTAACCTCTCAGAGAGAAGCTGTGAAGCTCTGTCGTCAGTTCTCAGCTCCCAGTCCCCCAGTCTCAGAGAGCTGGGCCTAAGTAACAGCAACCTGCAGGATTCAGGAATGGAGCTTCTGTCTGCTGAACTGAGGAGTCCACACTGCAAAACTCTCAGGTCTCAGATTTTGATGTGTATATATATGTATATATATATATATATATATATATATATATATATGTGTGTGTGTGTGTGTGTATAATGATGATGAATTAATATTGCTAAATGTCGTAGTTCCTTACTCCGGATTACTCTTTAACTTTTTTCTTTTCAGAGTGATGGGCTGCAGCCTCTCAGAGAGAAGCTGTGAAGCTCTGTCCTCGGTTCTCAGCTACCAGTCTTCTAGCTTGGGAGAGCTGGACCTGAGTAACTCCAACCTGCAGGATTCAGGGGTGAAGCTTCTTTCTGATGGACTAAAGAGTCCAAACTGTAAACTGAATATTCTCAGGTCAGACTAAGCGGCATTTTTTTTCATCAACCGATAAAATTAACAAAATGTTAATTATTAATTAAATGTTTGAGCCAATATAGGTCAGTGATCTTAATAAGGAATAACAAGTACAGAAAATAATGGATTAAATACTGCTAAATCAATAACACTGCATTGCACTTCAACAAAAAGGTTTATTTATTTACTTTTATTAATCTATTATTTTTCAGACTGAGTGGCTGTAACATCTCAGGGAGAAGCTGTGAAGCTCTGTCCTCAGTTCTCAGCCCCCAGTCCTTCAGTCTGAAAGAGCTGGACCTGAGTAACTGTGACCTTAAAGACTCAGGAGTGAAGCTTCTGTCTGTTGGAGTAAAGAGTGAAAACTGTACACTGGAAACTCTCAGGTCAGATTTCAAACCTTTCCACTGATAATCATTTAAAATCTGTCTTATAACATTTTATAAAAAATCAAACCTTTATACAATTGCCAACTGACCTCTTATTTACATTTAGGTGGATTATTCAGCTCTCAATTACTGTTTAAAGATTTTTCAGTCACATTTTTTGTTCAAGAAAATTACATCAACCACTATGAAAATGTCCAAGTTGTTAGTTTTAATTTGGATGTAAATTGTTTCTTTTTTTCAGGAAATAAGATTCACAATGTCGTTGAATGTGCATATTAAACAAAGGTGTAGGACTGCTTTGTGCAATACTTCTAAAATTAGAAACGTCCTGTAACAGAGTGATGTAGAAAGCCTAGTTATTGTATTTACTAAATTCTATGTTGGGCTACTGTAATTCATGAGATAGTGAACAACCTGCCTCTATTTTCCTCACACCGCTGGAAAAATTAAAAAAGAAAAAAAACCTCACAGGACAGCATTTTTGCAGAGCATTTTAATCATTATTTTAAAAGCTGCATGTTGTGGTCGGTGCTCTAATGCTGTATTATGGAGGTCAAATTATACCTTCAAATTGCTTAAAGTAGTATTGATCACATCTTGTGGTCATCAGCTCTGCCAGCTGATTGAGCTGATTGGGGCAGCACCAAAGGTGACCCCGCTTAGACTGATTGTTATTTTTATTTTAGAGCTCCATGGTGTGAATTAGCTTTAACCCACTGGGGATGACGGACGCGCTGGCGCGTCAAAATTACATGACCAATTTAAGATGACAAAGCAAAAAGATGCAGCAACAAAGAATCTACATTTCAACTTGGGTCAAGACTGCGGACTTCAAACTATATACCAGTTTTTACATTGTGTTGATAGGCCATGAAAATCCAGGGTTATGATAAAAAAAATTCAAAATACAAACACAATACAATACAATACAAAAAATGACGCAATGGTTTTTTTTTTCTGAATACAACAGTGGTGTTTACAGTGGGAAGAAACCGTAAAAACTGTGTTTTCTAAGGACAGCGCTGGCAAACACTCTCCACTTGTGAGTGAAAAAAGAACAAGAAAAAACACCCCTTTCCTATTAGTGCAAAAATGTACTTTGTCAACCAATCAAAAAATGATATGGCAACATGTGGCATTTGGTTTAGGAAGAGGGGAAAGCTTTAGGGGTGACACTGGCGAGAGAAAGAAAGAGAGAGCACGAGTTTTCACATGTGAGAGATTGGTGACATTAAGCGTGATTGGGAGCTATAATTAGTAGTGATGGGATTTCCGGCTCTTTTTAGAGAACTGGCTCTTTCGGCTCGGCTCACTAAAAAGAGCCGGCTCTTTCGGCTCCCAACCAGCTCTTCAGGTTGTTTTGTTGCTTTAATTAATTTATTATTAACAACAATAAAAAATTATGCACAAAAGGAATTACTAATGTAAAAAAAAACGTGGTTTTATTTATATATGTTTATATATAAATATATACGGTGGCCCCTAGAGACAAAGCACGTACAAACTCCAAAACACATTTCTAGCGTTAACTGAACTTCCAAAACAGAGCTACCTAGATCACTTAAATTACACAATTGAAAGCATATGTGTATTGTTTGTGTATTTATACACAAGCACTCATATATATTCAAATAATTTTAAAAAAATGTTCATTTACCTCTTACTACCACACACCAAATCCGGTCGTTGGTACTTCCTGGCTTGTGTAGCCACTAGGTAACAAAAGCTCAACACTGCGCCTAGCATCCTGGAGCACTTCTGTGGTGTTTTGTACGTACTTTGGATTTTTTACGTGTTCTGGAGTTTTTACGTGTTTTGGAGTTTTTACGTGTTTCGGGGTTTGTACATGCGTCGGAGTTTGTACATGCTATGGAGTTTTTACGTGTTTTGGAGTTTTTATGTGCTTCAGGGTTTGTATGTGTTTTGGAGTTTGTAGGTGCTTTGTCTCTAGATGCCACCATAAATATAATTTTATTTATTCACTCCACATAAAATGTAATAAATAAATCATATACTACAAAAACCAACTATCTACATTTCAACTGTTAACTACTTAAATTTTCAGCTTTTTCCTTTTAAACAAATTTAAAGTGGAACAACACAAAACACTGCAAACCACAACACAATTAAATATAAATTAAAATATGAAAACAAAAAGAAGATGCACATTCTCTGTCATATGGGCCTGCATGAATAAACTTTCTGAATCCTTTATCATCCGCAACTGAAAATAGTTGTGGATGATTCCTATACCTTTCTAATGTGACGGTGTTGTCCCTGGCTCTCTTTCTCTCTCTTTCCCTCCTGCACTGTTCCTGTGCTACTACGAGTGTAACTACCGCCCCTCCCCCCTCTTCCCAGCGCAAGCACAAGGCTCGCCTGTTGAGTGAAGCGGGAAAAAGTGTGTGAGAGAGAGGGTGAGAGAAAGAAAAAAAAAAACAAAAAAAACGACTGCTCCCAATAAGGAGCCGGCTCGCGGTCGTTCACTTCAAAGAGCCGGTGTTGTGCCAAAAAGTGATTGCCTGCCAAAAACTGATTTCCAATGTGTCCCTGTGTTTTTTTATGTGTAATATTGTTACGTATGTTGCTAAATAGACTTTGGTGAACAGTTATTACAAAGGGGTTATATATAAAATTAAAAAATTACCTGTTTTTTCAAGTATCTTTGTAACTGTGTTATTGTACTGACATTATAATCAATCAGCTCCCTTTTTTCCACTTAAAATATGTTCACAGAACTATTTTTGCATTTGTTGCAATTTCAGCTGTCCTCTTGGCCAGATTACTCTTAAAAGAGACATTTTTAAAGTCAACAATATTTTTTTTGTAACTGCATAAATAAGGGATACAAAAAAGTCACAGCCAAAATCTGATTGCGGCTTCTAGCTTGTTACAGGAATGTTGTTTGTTGCTCAAGATGACGTGATATCATTCGTGAGGGATACATTTGACATATGTTTCACACATTATAGACCAACAAGTTATTTATAGCAGTTTAAATACAAACAATCAGTTTTTGGCAAATACCGGAAATCAGTTTTTGGCAGACAATCACTTTTTGGCACAACACCGGCTCCAAGAGCCGTTTCGTTCATGACCGACACATCACTAATAGTTAGTGTGTAGTGTAGTTATTGTTTTGTTTTGTGTGTCAGTTATACAAGTGAATGTCACACCAAAGGCAGGTTCACGTGTATACACTGTCTCCACGTGGAAAACGGGAGGATAAATAATTTGTGTGCCTTCGTAATTGATGCAGAACACCTGATTGTTCTTTAAATAGTTTTAAATGGTCATATAAAAGACGCATGATGCCTTGGCTGCATTTTTAGGTAAAAAGTAACTTTGTTGTTTGCAAACCTTGTGCATAGTTTTTAAAACGTACAATTTCTATTTGCACTTCAAGTTATGAAAATGATTCGTTAAACACGTTTGTGGTTTTTACATTAAAAAATATAACTTTTTTTGTACTCGAATTTTAAGTTTTTTTGTCTGAATTTAGATCAATTGTGCTAATACTGTATGTCAAAATGAAAAAAATAACTCCAATTTCAGATATTTGAGGTTGTGCTGAAAATAATGATACCAAACAAGGCAAAATAAACAGTTTTTAAAGGTGAAATATAGAGGTAAAATCAAAAGTAGTCTGAGGGCTAAACAGCATTGCTTCACAAAATGCTCACTCTAGTGAGTATTAGCCATGTTAGCATGTTGCCTTCACCAGATGTTTAGTCTAAAGACCGTCGACATCAGTGGGATCCACTTCATTGCAATGTGTCTTTATATTATTCATGTATCCATGTTGAACACAATGTCCATGTTATAGGATATGGTCCCAGGTTTGGGTTTTTTTGTATTTTAAAGTTCTTTATTTTTAGGTGCTCTCTTTCCCTCAGTGTTCCTCTTCCTGCCTTTGATGTATAAATAGCTCTGCCCTTCCCCTCAGGCTTTGTCTCAGTGTAATATCATAAACAAAATCCAAAAAGGCTGAGAATATTTTTTTCCTGGACTTTTGTTCTGCGCCTTATTGGAATGTTGCAGAAGGTAGAGTAATTGAACCTTTGGTCAATTTTATGTAACAGAGTACTCAGGGAGCTCCTTACATGACATTATGGCCAATTTACATTCATTTTCCTCTTTTAAAAGCACAAAAAAGCGTGAGTGACAGGCTAAAAGGGAAATCTTAAGGATTTAAATGTAAATGTAATAACTAATAACAACAAAGAGAATTTCATTGGTGTGTTGGAAATGTTTTCTATTTATTAAATGATTTATCAATAACGTTCAATTTATGTTTTTTCTATATTTTTCAGTAAAATATGATGAATTGCTTTATAAATTATTATAATTCAGAAGACCCCTATGAGTGCACAATCAAGGGAACAGTTCACCCTACCCAGAATAGGATTACCAGGGTCCCTGCCCTGGAGCAAGACCGGGGGAGGGTGCCCGAGGGTGAGCATTTGGTAGCCACGCCTTAGTCCAACAGGCCCGGCCAGGCACAGCCCAAAAAAGGGACATGGGCTCATCCTCCTGCAGGCCCATCACCCGTAGGAGGCGCCATAAGGTTTGGGTGCAATGTGTGTCTGGCAGCGGACAGGAGCGGAGGCCCTGGCAGACCGATCCCCAGCTACCAAGTCTGGCAATTGGTTGACTGTAAGTCAAGACTTTACAATTGATAGATATAGTCGCGCTCACCTCACTGCTCTGTGCTCTGGAACCAGTCTCCTGGAGAGGGGCTGGTCTCTGTCCCAGTCTGGAGTTGCCCTTGGTGAGAGGCAGCAGGTTCTGGTGGGTATCCTAGTATCCCCTCGGCTTGCTACCTGTACGTTGCAGTTTCTCCCGGTGGATGAGAGTTCTTGTTCTCTGTGCCTTCTGGTCGGGAACGAGAACTGACTGTTGTCTAAACAACGGTTCAGAGTACCCATCCTTCTTGGAGTCCCTGGTGGGATGCTTGATGGTGTTCCACCTGGGGACTCTGTTGTCCTAATGGTAGACTTCAATGCTCATGTGGGCAATGACAGTGAGACCTGGAGGGGCGTGACTGAGAGGAAAGGCCTCCCGAATCTGAACTTGAGTGGTGTTATGTTGTTGGACTCCTGTGCAAACCAATATTTGTCCATAACGGACACCATGCTCGTACATAAGGGTGTCTATAAGTGCACCTGGCAGCAAGATTCCTTAGGCTGTAGGTTGATGACTTATTTTGTAATTGTATTACCAGGCTGAACTGTCAACCGATCACCTGGTGGTGAGTTGAATTAGGTGCACAACTAAACGTATAGTGAGCGTGCGCTGAAAATGCCTGGCAAAGGCCTCGGTCTGCGAGTAATAAATGCATGAAGTAGTTTCTCAGTGTCACTCTGAGACAGGATGTTTCTAATTTTAGAGCTATTGCACAAATAGAAGAAAGCTTTCTGACATATTTGTTTAACATGTGCATTGAAGGACATATGCTGGTCAAAAATGACTTTTTGGACCAGAACTTTTTAGATAAAAGCAAAGTCAGAGATTGGCCCATAATTAGCTAAGACTGCTGTGCATGGGAGTTTGTGAGAGTGAAGTGCTCTAATGGGTTGAAATGGTACTATAAGATAATTAAAATAAGCTTTTTGGTTTGTCTGGGCCTGATTATTCAGACCTTGTATGTGAGGAGCAGGATTTGAAATAGTGGATTTAACAGTGAGCCAATGAAGAGAAGCCAATATATATACATACAGGTACCGGACTCCGCCATACAACTACCAGGGGATCTCCATGCACCACGCGGACAGGTCACATGAGCTAATTGGGAAAAGCAGAGGCGGCGGTGTGTGTTTCAAGATCAACAACAGCTGGTGTGATTATGCCTATATGCACCTGGTTAAAGTCTTCTGTTCACCGGTCCGGGAGTACCTGATGATTAAGTGCCGGCCATTCTGGCTACCAAGGGAAATTACAGCAGTGATTATTACGGTTGTTTACATTCCCCCACAAGCCGACACTGACCGAGTACTCTGGGAACTGTACAGTGCAACCAGTAGTCAGGAAACCGCACACCCAGAGGCGCCATTTATCAGAAACAGGAAGCTCCAACTGTGAAGGTGGTGCACCATCAGCCGGATCAATCAGAGTCCATGTTGTGGGACTGTTTTGATTACGCGGACTGGGAAATGTTTTGCATGGCTGATGACGACATTGATGAGTACGCAGACTCAGTCTGTGGATTTATCAAGAAATGCATGGAAGATGTCGTCCCATCCAGAACAGTCAAATTCTACCAAAATAAAAACCGTGGCTGTTTGCACAGAACTGGTGACACAGAACACTGCTTTTGCCTCCGCTAACACATTGGACTACAAACACGCACATTACCAACTCCAAAAGACGATTACTGCAGCCAAATGTGAGTACAGGGACAGAGTGGAACAACAATTTGACAATCCTCAGAGTATGTGGCAGGGACTAAACACAATCACAGACTTTAGAGGGAAAATCAGCACACCTCAGACACTGTAGTGTTGTCCGCAAACTTCACATGCATGAACTAATTTTTCAGTGTCACTCTGAGGCAGAATATTTCCAATTTTATAGATTATGCGCATATAGAAGAAAGCTATTTTACATATTCGTTTAATATGTGCCTTTAAAAACAAATCCTGGTCAAAAAATCTTATCATATTTCTAAACATTTCAGGGTAGAGTACAGTTATGCAAATTTTATTTACATTTAGAAGCAGAAAGTTAGCGGACATCCAGGTCTTTATGTCTTTAAGACATTCCTGAAGTTTAACTAATTGGTGTGTGTTACCTGGCTTCATGGATAGATAGAGCTGCGTGTCATCTGCATAGCAGTGAAAATGTATGCTATGTCTTCTAATGATGCTGCCTAGGGGAAGCATGTATAATGTAAACAGAATTGGTCCTAGCACTGAACCCTGTGGAACTCCATAATTGACCTCAGTGTGTGAAGAGGACTCTCCATTTACATGAACAAAATGGAGTCTATGAGATAGACATGATATAAATCGTTCTAATAGAATATTTTGATCGACAGTTTTGAACGCTGCACTGGGGTCTTTCAGGAGAAGCACATGTCATGTACTAGCTGTGTGAAGGCAGATGAGGACCCAAATGCAAAACCCACGGAGACAAAAGCTGAACTCAAAATCTCTGCTTAATTGCAGGCTTCACAAAGAAACAGAACTAAACTGGGAAAGCTAAACTGAGGACCGAGGGAACACAGAAAGGCACACAGGTTCAGGGAAGAGACATTGACAACATGACACTGAACTGAGGGAGACATGGACATAAATACACAGAGGGTTAACGAGGGAAGTGGGAGCACACGGGGAACACAGCTGACACACATAATCATAACGAGACAGGGCAGGAGCAAACACAACATGACGCATACCGATGAGAGACTGTCAAAGTAAAACAGGAAGTACATAGAGGTGCAGACAGGAGGAAAGAGAGCACGGGGAGAGCACAGACATAACAGGCTGGGGAAAACATGGAATAAAACACAAGGAGGGGAAACGAGGGCTCACAGATACACAGAGGGGGCACACAGGGGGTAAAGTCGCGAGGGGAAATCTAATAAGCAACACTTTAACAGAACAACCAAGGAACCATGGAATAAAAGAACAAAATACAAAAACACACGAAAACTAAGAACGCTGGGTCAACATGACCCAGGATCATGACAGCACAGAGATGAGTCCGCTGTCAGAGGCCATAAGAAGATCATTTGTAACCTTCACTAAAGCTGTTTCTGTGCTGTGATGAGCTCTGAAACCTGACTGAAACTCTTCAAATAAGCCATTCCTCTGCAGATGATCTGTTAGCTGTTTGACAACTACTCTTTCAAGGATTTTTGATATGAAAGGAAGGTTGGAGATTGGTCTATAATTAGCTAAGACAGCTGGGTCTAGAGATGCTTTTTAAGTAAAGGTTTAACTACAGCCAACTTGAAGGCCTGTTGTTATTAGAGATAGGTTGATCATATTTCAGATTTGGATTATTCAGGCTACCTCCGATCAAAGCCCATTGATCAGTGGGCTTTGATCAATGGTCACGAGAATTTGCATATTGTTAGCTTACGCTGTTAATTAAGTTAATATGATTATTGTAGTCTATTGTGAATTGTCACTTATAAATAAAGTTACATTGAATGGATGTAAATGGATAGATGTTATTGTGACAAAGAGAAAATGATTGTTGACAGATGGGTTGTTGTTTTGTGTGTCTGCAGTCTGTCAGGCTGTCTGATCACAGAGGAAGGCTGTACTTCTCTGGCCTCAGCTCTGAGCTCCAACCCCTCCCATCTGAGAGAGCTGAACCTGAGCTACAATCATCCAGGAGACTCAGGAATGAAGCTGCTGTCGGCTGGACTGAAGGATCCAGGCTGGAGACTGGACACTGGTATGGAGAGAAGGTCTGATAGAGGAGGAAGAACTGGAAACATTTCCTGTGTCCTTCACTCACTTGCTGTTTGTTTCCTGCAGATATCACAAGAACTGATCAATAAGGGATATTAATGTTTGAGGTCTCTAGAGAGATCTTCTCCAACAACTATTTGCAGATATCTCAGTATATTTAACATTAGTCTTTGTTTCAAAAGGAAATATCTATCCTAGATCAAAACAACCTCTGAAATCAAGAGAAACCGTAAGCCTGGGGCAGCCGGTCTGGCCTGAAACTCTGATTGCCGTGTTCTCTGCATTGTGTTGTGCGGGTGGGTTTATTCTCCCAAAACTGTCTGTTTAAAAATAAAGACAAACACAGTACAGTGACTTCATATTACTGGGTTTCTGCATGCACACCTCTCCTCAGCAGGGCATCTAGGCGACTGAGTTGCAACATCACAACAAATCTCATTGACAAATCAAACTGTTAAAATATTCAAATATACCTCTAAACATATATAACAAATTAAAATACACTGCATCGTGACCATATAGCAACAATTTCCTCATCAACAACAAAATTATGCTTCAGGGAGACCCCATTCACCAGTGGCAATTTTACATATTTTTTACTTACATATATTCAACAGTAAGTTGAAACAGTGAACATGAATTACAAAAAGAACTGCAAACCAATAAAAAACATAACCAATACATATGGCAAAAAAATAAAAGAGGGAGCTCACATACCTGTTTAAAAATAACAACAAACTCAGTACAGTGACTTCATATTACTGGGCTTCGAACAGCAGTTCGCACTAAAACATCTAACAACACTGTGAGACAAAATGCATAAAGGGAACAAGCAATGTTTTAATCATTTTTGTTTACTTTAACTGTGTTTAATCACTCTGTAATCAGGAACACTAGCGTACACTCACCTCTCCTCAGCAGCGCCTCTAGGCGACTGAGGAAGTGACCTCGTGGGAAGTCATACAAATAAAATAGAAGCTCCCAAAATGTAAATGCAGAAAATAAATATATATACATGCACATAAACAATACTGACAAACCAAAACAACACTAGAGGATGGATCTTTGGTGAAATATAAATTATTTTTTTAATACACCCATTATACCAGAAGAATAAAATCATTGTGTTATAATCAGAGCTTTGGTCGAAGCTGAAAACTAAAGGGAGATGGTTTCTGTACATTTAAAGGCAAGCAGCCCTGCACAAATGCATTTACGTACTTCAGTGCTGTTCATAGACAGAGGTCACAATGTGCTGTGAAAAGCCAACACACACTATAAAATAATGCATCTGAAAACAATAAATAAATTTATTTAGAGATGACCCAGGTGGAAGATACAGAGGCAGGAAGGAAGTGATAAAAAGGAGTGTTTATTGGTCCAAATGCAAAACATGAAAAATGAGGAAACACAAAATCCATGAAACAGAAATGCACAGGGAAAGAGAACAGTATATACACTGGAAGCTACCTGCAAACAAGAAACAGGTGGGAGCAAAGCACAGGTGCAGACACTGAGAGACAGGCAGATTGGACGGTGTGTACATGTCAGGATTGCTGGCTTTTTGAATTGTTACTGGATGGTATTGCTGCTGTTGGTTGTTCTCAGATGAAGGATTTGGATTAAAGCATTACAGACTTCGCACTTTTGAAGAAATGATGGTAGGGGTAATGACCAACAGCCTGTAAAGGTCCAAATGGGTACCATTGCCTTATTCTGGAAGGTTCTGACAAAGAAAGCAGCCGGTCCTTGTGACCAGCTGGA
Organism: Oreochromis niloticus; assembly: GCF_001858045.2. Lineage (NCBI taxonomy): Eukaryota > Metazoa > Chordata > Actinopteri > Cichliformes > Cichlidae > Oreochromis > Oreochromis niloticus. Next base: position 144,684 of record NW_020327098.1, read on the forward strand.
ACTAGATGTGAGGAATAGCAGGGTGCAGAAAGTGTTGCTGCTTTTTCGGAAGTGGATCTAAAGACCTGATGAAGAAAGTGAAAAAACATCAATGATTAAGCAAAAGAAACTGGCAAAGGCAGTTTTTCGCAGGTTGTCTCTGTACAAGAAACATGGTTGAAGATGAAGGAAGGACGAAGGACTGAATGCTCTGCTGCTCTTCTACAATAGAATATGGCAGGAAGCTGGAAAGAAGGTCTAATAATTCCAACTGTGAAGCCAAGGAAAGACCCCACTAAGACCACAGTGTAAATGCCTTTCAAACCGATGACATAATAATATTAAATTACTCAGTTCCTAAACTGTGATTGGCTGCATATGCCTCAAAGATTACTTGAGCTCATCTTCACATTGGTTTTTGTTGTGTTGTTGTTGAAAAACCTTAAATAATACTGCAATCACCAGGTAAGGTTTGAAGTAAGGTTAATTAAAAAAAACAACAACACTGCAGTGGAGAAAACATTCAGGTCAAACACCAAAATGATTTTCTGAGGAAGAACACCGCCCTGAACTATTTTTGACCTTCCCCAAACAATCTCAAACAAAGAACATTCCACAGCAGATCATATATCCCTATACCTTGAGTCCAGCTCATCCTTCACCCCCTTACCACTCTAAGAAAAGTTACGACCACCCGCCACCTCCCTTGAGCAGGATGTCTGAATATTTTCAACTAAACAACTGGCCCTCTGTGAAAAGTCCAATAAACATTGCGCCCACTGATAACATTCATGCACACTACTAAGTGAGAAAGTGATATTACTAATACTAATGTGGTATGGTTAACATATGTGATCAATAGAGATTGACAGACCACTTGACTTTCGTGCATTGCTTTGTGGGTACCCGTGGCAGCAAAATCAAAACACTGCATCAAGCGCTAGTATTTCCAGCACCGGTAATCATTAATTCTGCGGTTTTAATCCCTACTTGCATTTTATTTGCCCCAAAAACAGTTATGTACAAAACGAAAGAGAACACGGCAGGTCCGTACAAAGACAGAGTTGACGAAAAGGCAAAAAAAAAAAAAGTACGAGGAAAAAACCAGAGGAGTGAAAGGGTCAGACCCATACGAGCATACAGGGTGGAGTAAGGACGTTAGCGTGCTGCCCAACTTTCATCACGCACATATTTATTATTATATGGTCCTAAGTGCAGAGGTGGGTCGAGCGAGTAACTGTTTGAAATGTCTGTTTTATTTTATAAATAAATGCTATCAGTCAATCAAAAATAAATAAATATACAAATGTTAGTATTTTCAAAAGGAATATATGTAAAAAGATCCACAAAATAAGGCACAACAATTTTAATTTCAAGATTTCAGTTTTTCACAACGTAAAGCTTTTTCAAGCAAAACCTAGTAAATCAGAAACAAATGACACACAGATGCAACAGGTATAATCAGGAAAGGTTTATTCCCAAGGCGGACAGCAGGAATAAAAAAACAAAACATCTGTGCTAAAATTCCACAAGAATAGACATTCAAACAAAACTTATTTTGTATACTAAAATACCCTGAAGTATAGACAGTGGATTAACACAATGTAATATGTAAAAATGTAAAAACTACACTCACAAATAAACACTGAAATCAGAGTAAAACTAATTATAAAAGACAAATACAAATTTCCACTATGTGGATGTACATATGTGTATGGCTCACTTTACCATAAATTGTTTCTTCAGTCAGTGAAATGGTGGTTCAGCTTCAGCAGCAGTTGGCTCTCAAGGTTCTTGCTGTGAAGCTGTGACCGTTTGGCAGTGAACAGGAGTCCTGCATGACTAAAAAGTCTCTCACAGGCTGCAGATGCAGGAAGAGCTGTATTGACTTTGATTGACAGCTTCTTGATGTGAGGAAAGCCATGCAATAGATCCACACCTCCAGTGAATGGACATGAAAGGTACCTCTCCAGTTCCTCTGCTACTGGCTTTCCTGACCCCATGGATCCATCATCTTCATCGAATAGGCCGCTGTTTGTGCTGGCCTCACCCAGCTCTGTGTCTAGGTGATGTCTGATGAAGTGGAGACCTGTGGAAAGGTTTTCAAAAGAATTAGGTCTGGTCATTATAGTGCTGTATACACTGCCAAGCTGCAGATGTTTGTTTGGAGGAAGCCTCCAAAAGCTGCCCATACACTGTGTGATTTTTGGCTCATTTTGAGACGATTTTTCAATCGCGCAACCGTTTTGGGGATCGGCCGAGTTTTGCCTTAATCGTGTGTGCATCGTGTAGTATACATGGGGTAACGAAAAGCAGTTAACACCTCACGACCAGCTCCCAATCATCAATCGTATGGTTGCATGATAATCAGACCAGTTTGAAATCCTCTCGCCTCTCACACTGCGCAGCACAAACACAAATGAAAGAAAAGGTGGAGCGGCACGGCAGCGCAGCGTGTGATGTGGACACAAGAGATGGAGGCACAACTTGTAGGATGAGGCAAGCTCATCCGAGTACGTAAGCATAGAGCTGCCACCCAGGCAAAAGAAAAATAGAGCTATATCATGTTATAACGTAAACAGTTTATTGTTCTAACAACATACCTTTCACGTTTGAACAATATAATATTTATATTGTACGAACGTGATAATTATGTATATTGTAATACCGTGATATTATATTGTTCAAACATGAACAGTATATTGTTAGAAAAACATACTTTTCACGTTATAACGTGACATAGCTCTATTTTTCTTTTGCCCCGGTGGCAGCTCTACGCTTCCGTATCCGAGGCTTTTCAATGTGGCCTCACAAAATTATCACGACTACAACAACAGTGAAAAGAGTTGGATTGACATTGCTGCTCAATCACAGCTGCCTGGTCAATGTTTTTCATTAGTAATTTAGCAGTTGGTGTGTGTGCCTGTGTGAGTGAAAGACAGAGAGGGAGAGCGAGGGACAGATTTTGTATGATAAGCTTCATGTTATGGACGCACAGTTTGAGCACTCAGGTCGCATCAGAGCATCAGGCCGTATAGTGTGAGACTCTGCATCGTGACCTATGAACTTCTAACCTCTGCGATTTAATTGTGCAGTTTGAGCAGGAGCGGAATAACCTGACTGAAAAAAACTCGCACAGTGTTTGCCCAGCTTAATGCAGACTGTTTAAACTAAACAAGCTGCTGTTTCACATAATAAACCCTGTCAGCCGCAGTATTGCCTTCTGTTTAACAGTTAAAGCAGTAAAGACGAGCTGTTTGCATGTGCGTGGAGCTCTAGCGTCATTAACCAGGCTAGCTGCTAGCTTGTAGCTCACGCTAGCTAACCAGCGAGCAGTTAAAAAGACAGCTGAAGCTGCACAAAACACCCACAAACTTATCTCACTACAACGTAGCACCGAAAATATGACTCGCAGCTCGACACAGCTGCTGTAACATAAGACTGACATCCAGCTAACCACAGCTAAAAAGATATTTAGAGAAAACTTACCGTTTCCTCAGGTTACGAGCTGATTTAACGCTGAAAAGTTGGTTTGTTTTGGCTCTCCCTGAAGACACCGACACTGCAGACACAGCTGTTCTTTTGTGCTGCTTTTAAGCGAAACATTCTTTGTATGTGAGGCCAAAGGTGTTCATCCTCTTCAGCTCTAGCGTAGACTCTGCCATCATGTTTCTTCTTTCCGTGTGTCGCTACTTTGAAACGCTTGGGCCGCTCTGCCCGCCACGGTTTCAAACTGGTCACGTGACTGTATCTTCTTCTTCTTTGTTTTTAACGGCGGTTGGCAACCAACGTAAAAGGAGCATTACCGCCTCCTACTGTTCCGGAGTATGGATCAGACAGTGAGCTTACAAACTGTATCAAAAAAAAAAAAAAAAAAAAAAAAAAACCCTCACACTCTTTCATACACACCTATAGCCTTCAAAAACCCCACCAAGTCCCTCACCTGTGCCCTACTACCCTCCAACACACTCCTCAGATTAAATTCCCCGATTCCCCGCTCCCTCAATCTATTCTGCAGAACTTTTCTCTCCACATCATAACCCTTGCACCGCAGTATTACGTGCTCTACCGTCTCCTCCTCCTCCTGGCACACTCCACAAAGCCCCGTCTCATGTTCTCCTATCATCTGTAGTGTTTTATTTAACGCACAATGTCCCAGTCTAAGCCTGGTAATGACCACCTCTTCTCTCCTATCACCCCCATACAACCTACACCCTGCCACCTCCTTCTTAAAATGATACAAGTGCCTGCCCTTACTCCCTGAATCCCACCGCTCCTGCCACTCCCGAACAACCTGCCTCCAAACAATACCCTTTGCTTCAGATCCGCTGCTTTTAATTTCCATCTCAGTCCTATGTTTAGTCAATGCTCCTTTTGCCAACCTATCCACCTTTTCATTTCCACTGATTCCTACATGAGCTGGCACCCAAAGAAAGTGAATATTGCCACCACAACACCTTATTCTGCTTATAGTCTCCAGAATAGTAAACAGCATACCCTGCCTTGTCTTCGAACAAAATGATTGTAGACTTGAAAGAACAGCTGCTGAGTCAGAGCATACTACTACCTGCCTGAGTTTTGAACACTCTATCCATTTCAATGCTACCAAAATTGCTACCATTTCAACTGTGTACACTGAAAGGCCATCCGAAGTGCGTCTGTTTATTTCAATATTTTTGGATGGAACTGCTATTCCAAACCCTGTAATCCCAGTATCTGGACTTTTAGCACCATCCGTGAACACATGAATATACCCAGGGTATTCATTCGAGCTGTGAAAATGAAATGCTGACACAAGATCGACTTTTCCTTTCAATTTCCTCTTCAGATCCAGCAAGTACCAGTCCACAGGAGGGGTCTCCAATAACCATGGAGGAACCACAGGGAACACAACTGCAGGACATATTTTAAGTTCATACACATGACACTCCTTAGCCCACTGATTCCCCACCTTTCCAAAATGAACCTTCTGACTTTTTCCATACTCCCAGCACTCCAAAAGTACCTCCTTTGTAGGATGTGCATCACCATGACCACCAAGATGAACCCAGTAATTCACTGATACTTGCTTCCTCCTAAGATCCAGGGGCATTTCTCCCATCTCCACCTGTAGGGCACTGACTGGAGACGTTTTAAAAGCTCCACAGCACACTCTAAGGGCTTCCAATTGCAAAACATCCAAACGTCCCAACACAGAACGAGCTGCTGAACCATATGCCACACACCCATAATCGAAGACAGATCTAATCAATGCCTGGTAAAGTCTTTTCAAAGCAGAAGAGCTTGCTCCCCAACCCCTCCCAGCTACACACCTCATAACATTAACAACTTTTTTACATTTGGTTTCAATCCGGTCAATATGCTCCCTCCATGTCAGTCTTGAATCAAACACAACACCTAAGTACTTAAAAGAGCTCACTTTCCCAATTCCCTCATCATACAGTTTCAATGTCAAAGTCTCACTCACTTGTCTTTTAGTAAAGAACATCATTTTTGTTTTTTCCACCGAAAACCTGAATCCCCAGTCAAATCCCCACGCAACCACCATATTTACAGCCTCCTGAACCTTGCCCACTAGGTGCTCAATATTTCTTCCTTTTTTCCATAACACACCATCATCAGCGAATAAAGACCTCCCAATACCCTCAGGAACATCAGAAAAAACATCATTGATCATTATAACAAAAAGCAGGGGACTAATCGCACTGCCCTGTGGCGTCCCATTCACAACCGTGCACTGACTAGAAATTGTAGACCCAATTCGCACTTGGATCTTCCTACCAGATAAAAAGTCTTGGATCCAATTGAATGTCCTGCCACCAATACCCAACTTATGCAACTTGATTAAAAGCCCATCCCTCCACAACATATCATATGCCTTTTCTATGTCAAAAAACACTGCCAAAACAGATTCTTTATTGGCCTGCGCTTTCCTAACAACATTCTCAAGTCTAACAATAGCATCAGTCGTGTTCCGAGCTGTCCTGAAACCACTTTGGTAATTGGCTAAAGCCCCTTTTCTTTCCAGTTCAAAGGACAGTCTTGCCATTATCATACGTTCCATTAACTTGCACACATTTGATGTAAGAGCGATTGGTCTGTAGCTATCTGGTTTAGATGGATCCTTCCCGGGTTTTCTTATTGGCACAATAACAGCCTCCTTCCAAGTACTTGGGAGCTCACCCTTAATCCAAACTGTGTTAACCAAACACAGCAGTTTATTAAGCGCTTTCGTACCAAGGTGCTTCAACATTAAATAACAAATTTGATCCTTTCCCGGGGCTGTGGGCTTTGTTTTTTGAAGCGCTCTCACCATTTCCTCCCGAGAAAACACCGCATCCAGACTACTGTCCATGTGCGCCTTTCTTGCTAAATCCTCCGAATATCGTGCTTTAGTTTGGCACATTCTGTCCTTTCCCAACACTGAGATGTTATCAGAGCTATGAATCTTAGCAAAAGTTTTCACCATAACCTCCACTTTTTCCTGAGCTGTTACAAAGTTCTGTTGGCCCGAAGATAGAACTGGGTAATCCCATTCCCGCCGGTCACCTCCCATTCTTCTGACCATGCCCCAGACCTCCCCCACTGGAGTGGTTCTTCCTATTTTAGAACAGAACAACCTCCAACTGCTCCGCTTAGCTTGTCTCACTGTTCTCCTGACCACTGCCACTGCTTTTCTGTATGCAATCAGAGCCTGCGTGTTAAGGGTTCTTCGGAGAAATTTAAATGCCTTGTTCCTTTCCTTCACAGCAATTCGACATTCCTCTGTCCACCATGGCACCAAAGTCCTACTTGCCATGCCTTTACTGGTCGGGATTGAGGCCTTGGCGGCTACCATAAGCACTTCAATAAACTGATTATTCATTTGTTCAACGCTACCAGACTCATCAACCGTGCCGATCGTGTCCTCACATAGTTTTTGGAATTTTGTCCAGTCAGCCCTATGAAAACTCCACTTCTTATGCACCTCTCCTAGAGACACCCGTATCTGCCCTCCAACATCACAGAAAACAGGATAGTGGTCACTGCCTATGGTAGTGTCTGTTCTGATGGTCCACTGACTTATTCCTGCAAGGACAGTTGAGACTAGAGTTAAATCCAAAGCTGACTCTGTTCCATTAACAACATTACACCGGGTCCCCCTACCATCATTCAGGCACACCAAATTGCATGTATCCATCAATTCCTCAATTACCTTACCATTTTTATCCGTGCATGTACCTCCCCACACTCTGCTATGGGCATTAAAATCCCCACACCAAATAACTCTACGACAGTCACTTCCTTCAATCGAACGAAGACGCAGCAGCTCCAATCTGGCACAAGGATTGTAGAAATTCACGATAACATTTGGGTCATTCCTATCCCAAACCTCAATAGCAATATACTCCAAATCATTGCCTTTACCCAGGAGTCTATATGGAATGTCTTGCTTGACAAACGTTGCACACCCTCCCCCTCCACCACGGTCCCTGTCATTTCTTATTATCTTGTACCCACACAACACAAAATCCAAAGAAGATTTAAGCCAAGTTTCCTGTACACAAATGACATCCGGTTTAACATCAAGGAGTTTGATGAAATGCTTCAACTCCTGGCCATTGACCAACAGACTCCTTGCATTCCATTGAAGAATAAGTACCATGATTACATAAAAGAACATCATGTTTCCTGACTTGACTGATAATTGAGGTTGTCCCTCACTTCTTCCCATGTCAGTCCTACTAACCCCAAGTGGTTAATTGCCGCCTTAACAATGAGCCGAATTTTCTCCTGCTTAGATCTCACATCAGCTGTGGTGTTTATCACTCCTGCAATGAATGTAACCAATGCCATCTTATCAATAACCATAGTATTCGTGTTGAGCCGGGTAACTCCTTGATCCTGAGATGCACCCTGTCCTGGGTTAACGTTGACCTGTTCACTCACTCTCATCACCCTCACTGCTTCAGCATAGGAGATCTTCTTCTCCACCCTCACTTTTTGAATATGATTTTCTTGTTTCATCCTCTCACATCCAGCATACGCAACACTGTGACTTCCACCACAACTACAACACTTTGGTTGAACTCCATCTCCACATTTCCCATATTCGTGATCCCCACCACACCGAGCACATCTCCTCTTTTCCTTACAGTTCTTCGCTAGGTGTCCAAACCTTTGACAGTTAAAGCACCTCAGAGGTTTTGGAACATAGGCTCGTACTGGATAACTAATGAAACCCAAAAACACTTTCCTTGGCAGATTTGCTCCTTCAAAGTGTATCAGGACACTCTCACTGTCTACCTTAAGTCCTTCTGTTGTTGCTTTCAGTCTGACCACAGAAATCACATTTCCTCCTTTGATTTTGCTTTTCAGATCATCCATTTTCACACTAATGGGCACCCCAGAAATTACCCCCTTGCATCCACCCCCCGTCTGTGCACCCACTTGCCCAGCATTTTCTACTTTAAACTTCCCCAATTGTTTTAAGTTCAAAGCCTTTTTGAGCTGCTCTTCATTCACACACTGCACAAGAAGATTACCATCTGAGAGTACTTTAGCAGAAGCTATATCACCCACTTTACTGTTAAGTTCAGCTGTCAACACAAACGGACTCAATTTTTTAATAAGGACTTGTGTTCTGTCATTGAATCTCAGAACAACAAATATTCTCGTTCCCTCTCTAGCTTCTAAAGAACCATCCCTACCACCACTGCTCCCACCTCTTTTACGCTTTTCCCTCCTCTGCTCACCTTGCACTTGCTCCAGAGGCATTTCCTCCTCTTCATCAAAATCACCATAGTCTTCCCAGCTGCCCACAGCTGACCCACTCACGGAACAGTCGTGCTCAACCGCCACCACAGGTGGACTGCCAACCAGGTTCGAATTTTTGGCAGTGCTCCAACCAAGTTTGCCAGCAGACGCCGCTGCCATCCGTCCTCTCTCCTCCTTCTTCTCCAGCGTTTTTTTCCGCCTTTCCTGTCGAGCTCGCCTGCTCAAAAAAACCACGTGACTGTATGGCCACATCTCATTGGTAAAAAAGTTACCGGAAACTCCACTGACGGCATGTTATCTAATGTGTTAAACTAATTTTTTTTTAAAGTAACGAGTCGAATTTTGCAAATGTAGCGGAGTAAAAGTACCGTTTCTTCTTCATAAATGTACTCAAGTAAAAGTAAAAAGTATCGTGCAAAAAAGGTACTTAAAAAGTAAATGTAACGGAGTAAATGTAGCTCGTTACTACCCACCTCTGCATCTTAGCTAATGAAAGTTTTACGTCGCAGCTGTACGAGCTAGCTACATGTTTTGTGAGCTGCTGTGCTCTTCACAAATAAAGCTGGAAGCAGCTCAGACTGTTAGAACCAGCACTGAGGCCTGTTACATTTATACAGTGTTAGAGCAATGGCTGCAACCTACAGCCTTTAAACTGGCGATTAAAATGCTGACAGTAAACTCGTCAGTCCAGATGTTACATTACTCTATGGTACTTAGAGTTAAAACAACTGAGACAGGCTGATTAAAATAACAGCTGTCAGTTCTCTCATTCAACATATCAAGACTGGAGATCACACTACTGATTTCAGTTCATTTAATATGTGAGAGCACAGATTCATTCTCAACTGGACATAAATGATGATCAAAGGTTGTTTAAATGATGAATTCATCAAATCCCAGCCTCTAACACAGTGCGCTGAATCTTAGCTTTGAATGTCCAGTATATTCTAATCAGTGTAATTTAAGCATTCACTGAACCTACAGTATCTACACCTGTGTGGTAAATGTGTGGTAAAGACACAGATAATGAAATTTAATTATTAATACAATATACATCATGAAAAACAAAAGCTGAAATTGATTCAGTTTAGTACTTTTCTCTGTATGCTCTAAAGGCCTTAAATTCTGTGATATACACTGTAAATGATTTTCACAGAGGTCTTAAAGTACTTAAATCACTGCTGATAGTCTGGTTGTTTATACTTTCACATGTTTTTGTGTCTGTAGGGCTGTTTGATGATGATTTGGACTCCTCTGGGAGATGAGGACACACCCACATCTGTTCCATACTGCAGCCATGGATGGTGTTACGGCTCTGAGTCAGCTTTGGGCCATCAGACGCACACACTGGAAAACCAGCACCAGGTTCAAAGTGTGTGTGTGTGTGTGTGTGTGTGTGTACGTGCATGTACACATAGCGTCTTGCAATGTGGTGGATTATCTCAGGGACATCTTACCACAACCTGCACCTGGGATCTTGCTTGGTGTGGTAGACCCCAGCCGTTATTAGTGGATGGACGTTATCAGAGCTTTTTAGTCCCACACGGATCACCAGGAGCTCCTCCTCGGTCTGCAAACAGGCTCAGCAGCTCTGATCGTTCATTGGAGTCAGCACAGAGTGTGGAGACATCTAGTGGTCATGGAGAGTAGCACCATCAAAGCTCTGCTGGTGAATGTAGTTACTGTAAGGTCTCTGATGGAGCTCTGTGATTGGTGGATTGTCCAAACTAAATCAAGTTTCTTTGTCCTCTGATAAACCATGAAAGGACCGATCAGCTGATCAGCAGTCAGGACATCAGTGTCGTGATACGAGTACTGGATCAAATGTGACCCTGAGCTTTGTTTTGACCTACAAAGTTTACATCCTGCTTCTTCTTCCAGTTCAAAACATTACAAAAGTTCACTGGTTTCCACAGCAGAGCCTGACACAGCGCTCCACGCCTTGTCCTCATCACATTTGTGCTTCCTGACGTGCAGCTGCTTCCTAAACTTCCAGACTTCTAACTTCATTCATAGGGTGGAGATCACTCCACTGCACTGCAGACAGACTTCACACTTTCATGAATTCCTTCTAAGGCCTGATGTGGCTTTGCTTCCTGCTACATGACACATTTATTCACACCTTATGAACCAATCAGGAGCCTCCTACCTGTTCCCACAGCCGCCTCATTAATAACAGGAAGTCAGTGTTTCTGTGAGCCGACGAGCTGAACTCAGACTTTTCACTTATACCACGTCTTATTTCTTTCTTTATTGTATTTATTTATTTGACCTGCAGTGATTTTATTTCTATATGTAGATATTTGATATTGTGTAACTGAAGCTGTGTCCACGTTTGATCTCAAAGTGACACATGGACTCTGTCTGTGTTCTCAGTTTCCCAGCATGCCTCGGCTGTGGAGCTGTATGAGGGAGAGCTGTTTGTCCTGCTGCCCTGTGAGTTTCCCACTTTTGAACTGGACAGCCCCACAGTGGTGTGGAGTCGCTCCGCCCTCAGTCCTCCAACCGTCCACCAGCTTCAAGGAGACGAACTGAAAGATCCAAACCAGCGTTACAGCGGCCGAACATCCGTGAAGACTGACGCTCTGGAAACTGGAGACCTCAGCCTGAACCTGACCAACCTCCACCTGTCTGACAGCGCCACCTACACCTGCTCCGTCACATCATTTAGACTGAGAGATGTCCCACTGCAGGTCAAAGGTCAACATCAAACCAAAACCCTGCTGTAGACGATCACAATCACTCAAACTGAACTTTTAATATTGTCACAATAAGCATGCTTGCTTCACCATTTTAAATCTGAGCATATTCTTTAATTCATTACATTCAGTCAAAGGTCACCTGACAATTTGTGTTTCTCTACAGAACCATTTCCATCCTGGGCCACAGCTCTGCTGGTTCTCCTGGTTCTGCTGGTCCTCCTGGTTCTCCTGGTTCTCCTGGTTCTGCTGGTTCTCCTGGCTCTCCTGGTTCTCCTGGTTCTGCTGTGTCAGGTGAGTGTCTCCTACTACATTACCCATAATGCCGATGGTTAGCAGGTAGGGGTGGTTTTGATTAGTGATTAAATCGATTCTAGCTTGGATAACATCATATTGATTCATTAAAATCCTGAATCGATGTTTAAATATAAATGTATTTGAGCTGAAACGCCTGAATCTCAGGTTAAAGCTCCCACAGTTTCAACAACCATCAAACAGCTGAAACAGTAACTGAGAGCAGGAACACGGATTCTGCACAAAGATGCATCAGAATCAGTTTCATCTAAAAATCTCTGTTTCCTGCATTATTGGCTTGTTGTTACCCACCAGTCTACCGTTGTTGACAGCGCTGTCGGCCGCTGGGTTTGTTGTTGTTTTTGACTTAGTCTCATTTCTGCTGTTCAAAACTGAACAAACTTTGTAAAATGATGCAAAACTGCAAAACTCTCAGCTGTGTCTGTAATCAAACCTCTGTAACTTTGCTTCACTTCATCAGGTCATGTTCACATGTGTTTTTGTTCTACTGCAGAATATTTTTAAGGTCATCTGCTATAAAAAGCCAGGCAGGAAAATCTGCTTCATGTGTTTCTGTTTTCTCCTCAGTGACTTTGACACAAAGGCCTCTGCTGTGATGCTCACACCTCTGATGAAGTCTCACAGTGTCAGCTTTCTTTTATAGATATAAAAATATGGAAATGAATGATAATATTTCTGACTGTCTGAGGCAAACTGATTCAAAGTGAATGGATTGTAGAAATGAGTGAGGATACCCAGCCCTGTTAGCAGGTGTCCTCTGGTGGCTCCTTGACTGTCACACAATCATGTGCTGACAGGAAATGTTGCAGCAGCTTCAGTAAATGTTCTTCCCTGAGTTGTGCTCAGTCATGTGGTGGAGAGCTTCAGATGTTCAGAGCAGGAGAGCTCCAACAAGACCAGGACTGTTCCACCATCTGCTGACATCACAATATAACTGCTTACTGTTAGTAGTGCAGTGTCAGTGGATGCATTTGACCAAAGCCAGAGTGGAAACGCTCATAGATGTGGTGTTTCTTCAAGCAGGCTGTGAGGTGGGCAGCAAGCGGCTTCTCAACAAGCTTTGACCTGAAAGAGAAACTGATCTATAATGTTGATGTAATGTTGGATCTAAGCTGGCTTTGCTGAGCTTTGCTTCCACAACGGCATGTTTGAAAAAGCTGGAACACTCCAGTCTGAAGAAAAGCGTTAAAAAGGTTTACAAGGCAAAAAGCTTTGTGGGGAGAATATCTGAGGGAGCTGCAGACGGCTGATTCTCATCAAATGTCACAGGTGTAAAAGTAGAGCAGCAGTGAGCTGCACAACAAGAACGCTCTGGGGGGGTTGTCATTGATTTCTGTGATCTACAGAAAATCAGACTTTTGTTGCCGTCTGCTTTAGAGCCACATTTATAGGTGAGGCAGCTCGAGACGCAACAGCTGATTGTGTCAAACAAAACTTTGAATTTCTCCCATTTTCTGATCTGAGTTTTGTTTCTGAAGTTTCAAATAGACTCATTATCCAATGGCACGTCCTCAAGTGAAGGTCAACAAAGACGTGGTCACTCAAAGCTACATCCTCCGCAGACACGTTGCTGATGCTGAGGCCCAAAGAAAGGAAGCGTGTGAGACATGGCCGACTGTGGAGGCTCAGTCTGTCTGTTCTTCTTCATCCAACATGTCTGCAGCACTTTACAGGACGCTGCAGACTAGTTACCAAAGAACGAGTCAGGAACACATCAGGAACAAACTGAGACACACAAGTTTTACAGAGACCCAACGAAGATGAAGAGAAAGCTGCTGTAACCTGGAGACCTCAGTCTGACCCTCAAATACCCACAGATGGAGACACAAACACCTCCACCTGCACCGTCTGCAGCAGGGAGGGAAACATCCTGCTGAAGAAACAAGTGCTGCTCACTGTCAGGGCTCAGTGCTGTAGATGCAGGTCAAAGGTCAGAGGTCATGGTGGGCCCAGTATCAGTTTACTCCATTGAATCCATTCAGCCTGTGGCTGATAATGTTTCTAATAATGACAAACTGGAAACACAACTTTACGATTGTTTCTTTAACATCATATTTCCTGAAGTATTCAGACACTTATTTGAAGCCCCTTCAGCAGGAATCACAGCAGCAGCTGTTTTTGATGCAACGAGCCTCGTCCACACCTGGAGTTTCTGTCCTTCTACTTTCTAAATACTCACAGGCTCAGGCAGTGGCTCACAAAGAGGTGGCTCTGAGCCCGTTTGCAGTGCTGATGAACACTCTGATGTTTGCAGACAAAGTTATGATCTGTAGTGAGAGTGAGGAGGAGAGTCTGCAGAGAAGAGAAAGTACAAACAAGGAGAGATGAGGAGGAGGTCAGGGCTGATTGATTTATGACAGGAGGAAAGCAGTAAGAGTGAAGAGGAGGAGATGCAGTGAGACCTGCTGTGATGGAGGCACACAGACAGGAGGAGCTGCAGGTGGCAGAGCTGAAGATGCTGAGAGTTTGGTTGGAGGTGAGCAGGATGGACAGGATTAGAAAGAAGAAGATCAGAGGGATCGCTCAGGTCCAGCAGAGCTGCAGTCAGACTGTGTGCTGGATGCTCCAGAAACTGACTCAGTGTGTGTGTCAAGTTCACACAGTGCAGAAACAAACTCACTTTACAACATGATCACAGGTTTATTGATCCATCAGAGCAGCTGGAAGGAAGAGACGAGCTCCTGAACATTTCCTGACGCTGCTGCACAAACAAAGTGATTCATTATTAGTTTGATTAGATCTTTAATGTCACAGCTGAAACATGCTGATGTCACACAGTTTGATCAGACTGTGCATTGGTACATAGTGTTGGTTTTACCTGCATGATTTTATTGTCATATTTATGTTTGTTTATTTAAATATCGGGTTTTATCCTGATATTGTGTGTTTCAGTGTTGTTGCACAATATTCTTTTAATCCACTGTGGACTAAGCGCACAATAGTAGCACCTGTGGAGGTGGGGGCGTTCCCCGAGGCGGCCTATCAGCCGCCAGGCTGACCTGTTAAAGGGGATGGTGAGCGCAGAGATGGGAAGGCGACGCATGAAAGGCGAGCAGGAGGAAAAGAAATGCGCGCAGCCAGCATAGTGGGAGGCGATGCAATCCACAGCAGGGCAGGGGTGTCCCTCTGCCTGCATCTGGCGGTGCTACGACGGAGGCCGTGTTCAGGTGTGGAGTGGGGCGGGACTGTGACGCGCTGTCAGGAGGAGACAGGTCTGCGACAGGAGCCCCGCCCCCTTGTTCTTCTGGCCGGCGTGGTTTCCATCCCGGGAGAGAAATTCCTCTCCTGTTTCAGATAAGGAACATCTGCCCGCGTGTGGCTGGACTGTGGGATTATGGGAATTTTAGCATATGGAAACATTTGTTCAGCCTTTGTGTTGACAGTGTAGAGTTATTTCTGCCGGCAGGGTTTTTAGCGTGTTGAGACTCTTTTTATTGTATAGGGGATTTAACCTGTAACTCTGGTTGTGTCTGTTTCCATGGAAATAAATGGTGTGTTTAAGGCCAACTTAGTGTCTGAGCCCTGAGCGCTGACCCACTCACTCCCCTTCTACTTGTATGTGAACGCACTTTGAGGTGCAGATTTAGATCCACCACTGTTAGCGGCTCCACTAACACTGAAGCCTCACACAGGAAGTCATTTCCATGTGCCGTTTATTTACTTTCCGGCTCTTTGAAGCTTCGCTGCCAAATGTGGAGGAAAAGTTTTATCTGGAGCTCTGCAGCAGGTATAAACTGATATTAATCTTTAATCTGTCAAAACTGAGAGCAAACAAAAGAACTGCTGTATAATGCCGTCCACCCACTTAGTTTAATTGGTCACATGACTGCATCATATGACTAAAATGCGTCATTGTTTTCAAAAAGCTCAGTTTTCCTTGACCAAAAACGCCGTCTCAGTGTGGAGGCCAAAACGGGGAGAAAAAGAAGCTTTTAGAAGGAAAACGTATCAGTGTGGACATGGCCTCCGTCCTCTGATCGGCTTCAGCTTTCTCTACACCTCTGAAACCTGCTGCTGTCTGTACACCTCATGCTGTGTTTGCTGTTCTCTCAGAGTGTCAGGTGGAGGAGGGGGCGGAGTCTGTCCGGCTGCCTGAGGACACTCCGGTGGAGTGGTGGCACCGTCTTGAGAAGCCTGACAAACAGGAGCAGCATCACAGAGTGAAAGAAAGACGAGCGTGTGAAAAGCGGACAGTTCAGCCTGACCCTTAAACGCCCCACAGAGAGAGACAGATACAGCTGTGTGGCCTGGAGCCAGGGAAACATCATGGATGGAGAATCGTGCTGCTCACAGTTACAGCTGTTTGTTCACTTTCACTTGGTTCTCTTTCACTTATTATTTTATTGTGTTTCTGTGTGAAGCTGTCGTGTCTCCTCTGCAGGGACGCTTCAGGTCCAGGATCAAACATCAGGAACAGAAGCAGCTCCATTGATCCGACTCCTCTGATGGCTGATCAATCAGTTTGATCTGTTTGATTATTGATCGGTGATGTCAGAGTGGAGTCAGTGTGATGTATGAAATATATCTGAAACTATCATAAACATGTTTTATCATATAACTAATTTTTCTACATTTTGCTCTACAGATCAGTTTATGTCAGTGTGTCCATGAAGCTTCTCCATCATCCAGGTCATCGTAGTCGAAGGAGCTTGGAAAGAAAAGCGTCTGGACTTCTTTAAGTTGCTTGAAGACGTTTCACCTTCATCTGAGAAGCTTCTTCAGTTCTAGGACTTAAATTTGGGACTCTTCAAATGGTGAAGAGTCCCAGATTTAAGTGAGAGAAACCACAGCAGAGACCTCTGTGTTTAAGAAATGGATGGTTATGGTGGTTTTAATATGTCAGGGTTCAGCCCCTTCATGCGTCAGCAAAGAGTATGACATGCATCAGTTACCGTTAATAATTGATTGACAGTTAATAACAGTTAAAAGCTAAAAACAGTTAGACAAGTTCCTTTTATCAGCAACATTTTACCATTCATGGCAGTTTGTTTCGACCGTCTCACCCTCCAGATGTTTCCTGTTGACTTACAATTTTCTTAGCCCCTCTTTCATCACTTGTTGCTAGGCAAGCACAAATGCAGTTACAAGCATAATGGATTCCAGGCCTTCGGCCTAAACAATGTTCTATAATTATTTGTATTTGTAAGAATGTATGCATTATCCCTCATTATCCCAAGAAATATAAAGTTCAGTGGATCTAATTCTGAGTATAATATGAACAGCTGTATTTTGAACTAACTGCAATTTATGGAAGAGCCTATGACCATAAAGAACCGAATTACAGTAATCTAAACGAGATGTGACAAGTGCATTGACAAGTATGGCGGTACTGTTTGGAGTGAGTGAGGGACGAAGGTGGTTAATATTACAGAGATGAAAATAGGGAGACAAAGTTATATTATTTATATGTGCTGTGTATTGATGTAATATGTTTGGCAATACTTTCCCCAATCAGTTGTCACTCCTGCTTGAATTTTGTTTTGAAGCGAGATCGATCAACTTTAGACCAGACAACAAACGACGGAGGCTCCAGAAAAGTGCAATCAAACGTTGAGTTTATTTTATTACACAGGAGAACAACCAACCATCAGCATATGGCTTGTTTGCTCTGACAGAAATACACTGGGTTCTGGTTTTATAGGATAGAAAATCACACCTACGTCAACAGAGGTCAAAAAATACATTGTGCACAGTCATTGTTTATAGACAGACAAAAGTACATCACGTACATTTCTAATAACTATAAACAGACATATAACTTCTCTTTTCTATATCACTTGCCTTTTAAGGTAATAAACTTCAAGCCTCAGGGTCCCTTGAGAGCTAATAATGGACCCTTGTCATCAATCACTAAGTAGAGTGAATTGCAGCAAGTCTCAAACTGAAGCAGAAGACACTTGGGCCTTCGCTCAGGCCTGCTACAAGATTAATATGTGTATTGTAAGCATGCATGCAATCAACCTGCTATGTTCTCATCTTCCCTCAACATGTATCACCTGGAAACTCTCACCAGTGAAGCTTAAAACTTTCTTGGATGGAACATCAACTCTAAACAAGCACAGTTATGCAATGTGTATAAAATGAACTCAACCTGTGAATAGAAAGATCACTGTGATGACAAACATATTCAATGCAATATGAACCCTGTAAGAAATATTACTGATAAAATAATACTGTAGAACATGTTAATAATGCATTCTGTTGGGAAATCAGTTTTACCCCGGTTCTTTTTTATTCCTCGGGCCTTCAGAGATGGCACCGGACCCAGTAGTCATTTTTACAAAATCTTTATTCATCTTCATCTTTACTCATCTTCATTCATCTTTACTTATTCTTTATTCTTTATTCATTCTTTATTCTTTAAGCATGCCTAGAAGGGAAGACGAGGCTGGTGTCCCTCTGAAACAATCTTCACCTCTTTGTTAGTTACACCCAGCTTTATAGGAGCGACCCCATCATAAATCCCCCATGGTGTGCTGGAAACTCCGTATGTCTGTGTGTGTGTGTGCACGAGCACGTGAGTGCCTGTGTGCGCGCGTACCCGCGTGTCTATGTGAGTGCACGTGAGTGAGTGTGCATGTGGATGTGTGAGTGTAACAGTTAAAACACTGTGGGTGTGTGTCTCTTCATAGGGGCCATAAATACCATCTCCCCTCCAAACCACAGTTATCAAGTTACATGTTGAGACCCCCACACAGGTATCCTCTGGGGAATTTCCACTCAGCATTAACTCCTCTTTGTCTTACTTTCACAGTTCAACTGGGGAGGGTCTCCTAAGATCTCCTCCTAAGTTCATGACACAGTCAGGCCTTTATTATATCCAGGGCAGTGTCAGTGTCTCTACCATAATTCTACATTCTATCTTAACACATTTCTAAACTCTAAAGGAAACTAAACATTCCTACATGTCTAAAGTCTAAAATAAGCTAAACATTCCTACAATTCATCATAAGGCAGATTATCTGGTAGCAATAAAAGAATCTCTGAATCCCAACAGTTTCTTTTTTAATCTCCGACACTTGTGTTAAATAACTTTCTGGCACTACTCCATGCCAGAACTTTCCTAGCCCTCTTTCCCAGCATCCATCATTTTTAATTGGTTCCCTTTGTCAGTTTTATGGCCAAAGTGGGTCCAAAAGTCCACAAAACTACAGATATCAATCCAGCTGAAGACCAAGAAAAACGAATCCTCCTGACAACTTTGCTGGGTTTGTCACCAGAAATAGGCTACTATATTTGTTAAAGAAGGATTTTTCGCAACTTTGGGCCATGGAGACAGGCAGAGATAGTCCCAGGTGCAAACGTAGCAGGGCCAAGTTTAATTAACCCATGTTTGGACACCGTTGGCCATAACACAATCAGTGGTTACTAATTAATCCTAATTACTGAATTTCAAACAGTATGGATCAACATGTACTGATACAACAAGTGGCACAGACTTCATTAATAAAATTGTAGATAATATTTGACCTACGTATAGGGGCCTTGTGATTTGAACATGCAGGTTAAATGCTTAACACAGTGATTCCAATATATAAAACACTCCAGTGTAGGTGTAAATCGTGTATACAAGTATATATGATTAGTATATAGGTGAGTATTTATGATTATATGTCCAGTGTATACAGACATATGTATATATTATAATAAAATACACAACAAATTCCCACGTACTTTAAAACCCTGTTCATGGCTCATATCACGTGGACGTTTATACTGACCAATAACAGCATGCACCTGTGTGTTAAGGAAAAGCAGACATTTAAGTCTGCCAGGTTTTTAAAAATCCCAGGGTACAGGTCTTAAAATATCAGATACCTTGTTAGTGGCTGTAACGCACCAATCATACACATGCAAACCTTTGATCGGTTAGCTGTCAATAACAATCTCCCCTCTGGGTCTGGGTGCAGTTTCCCCCTCCAGGGGCAAGGGTACCTAGACCTGGAGTTTAGAGTACGCTTGGGGAGTGTGATTGTGTGTACAGTGTCTATTTATGTCTGTCTCCACGTTGGGTGAGTGTTGAGTAATTGCATTTGAGAGCATGAGGGTGGGAATGGATGTTTGTATCTGTGTGTGCCTGTATGTCTGTGTCTATATGTCAGGTTGGGTATCAGACGCCACCTCTCTGGGGACATCTCAGGCCCTCCAAGGTATGGAGGCCTATCTCTCCCCACCACTTCCCCTGCCAGTGGCAGACGCCCTCAGACATCGGTGCATTGGTGGTTCTTTGTGTCCGGGGATGGGTGTCCGGGTACGCACCTGCTCACTCCTGGTGGCTGCTTGTCGGGGCCTGGAGCCTTGGGCTCTCCTCAGCTCTTTCCGGGATAGTGGCTCGGCTGCCCCTCTGTTGGTCTTCCTTGGTCTCTTGTGTTCTGGGGGCCTCTGGATGTCTGGAGCCTTGATCTCCTCCGTATGGAAGCAGGTATGGCTATGGCTCTCCACACCCTCTAGCAGATCATTACATGAATGAACCTGTTAAATACAAGCGCGTTCATGCTCACAGGTGTACACATGGGTGCTCACACACACAAACTACACCCTTTATGGCTCCTACCTCAAAGCACACTGTGTAGTGTTCCGTGTCCAGAATATTGAGGATGAGAACAAAACAACGATAGTCCAGGAGTGTTAGGTCAAACAATGATTTAATGAACACACGCGTGGGGAGATGTACACTGCAAAACATCAGCTGTAGATCTCCACCCAATAATACACCAGCCGTTGTCTTTATAGTATCAGGGTATTATTTATGACGCCCCCTCATGCGTCAAAGCAGATACATCACATCTACATCACAAATGTTCTGTTGACGACCTGCGACACAGTCAGAAAAGAACATTCTCTTCGCCTCCAAGCCAGGTGCTTCCTGTAGCTTGTCTTTGCTCTCGCTTATCTCTGGAACATCAGAGCACGTCCTACAACAAACTGAAACTTATGCAGGCACAAAATGCAGTTGCAAGCTTGCAAAATGTGTCTGAACTCTTACCTAGACTGAAGTTCACCTACTATGTGTGTGTGTGTCACGACCTCAACTGCACTGTCTCACCTCTCACCAGACAGAAGCCACTCTCATATGTGTAACAATCTAACTAAAACTATGTATGTAATATATTGAATAACTGCTTTAATTAAATGCCACTACTCAAAGCTTAATAAAAAGAATATAAACAAATAAAAGATAATAAAAAATAACATGATATAAGTGTTTTGTAAGCGTGCATGCAATCCTTCCACAGCTCTAGTCAAAACAACAATAGATTGTCTGGACATATCGCCAGCCAAAGCTTTTGACCTTCAATTGATAGACTGAGCCACAACTCTTTTATAGGCACAAAATGCAATGTGTATAAAATGATTACAGTTGCACCTGCAATTAAAGATTATTATGTGATTATGATAACACCTGCAATACAGACCCCAATGTAATGTCAACAGTTTCAACAAATACTTGTTATGTGGCTTTAATGCAATGATAATGACTTAATGCAAGGTTAATTAATGCAATGATAATGCTGATAATAAAATAGCAGTAAAATAATTTGTTTAATCCCACAGTAGCTGTCGATCTTACGTGCTGCACAGTAATATTTAATATTTAGTATTTACTGTTTTATTCACATAGATCATAGCGATGATATTGTTTATTATATTACTCTCTTTTTTTTTGCTTGTTTTCTCTTTTTTCTTTCTCAACAGGTGATCCAGGTGATTGATATATGTATTTTTTTGTCTGTTTTGTTGGTTTTTGTTTTTGCCCTTTATCACTGTTCCTCTTCCCCATTGTTTTTCTTTCCCTCTTTCTTTCTCCCTTTTCTTTTCCCCAGTCAAGTCTGTCCTGTATTTAGCAAGTGAAAATAAAATAAAATAAACAATAAAAGGTGAATCAAATAGACCAATACAGCAAGGTTTGGATGGTCCATTTGGTAAAGTAAATCCGTTGGGCATCTTTCTTCGCCTTTAGACAATAATTCTGATGGTAAAAGAACCAAACGGGACAGGCAAAAAAAACAAACCAAAAAAAACAATCTCCCCTCTGTCGTTCTACAATTTGTGTTGTGTTTGTTTCTGCGGATTTTATTGACTGTTGTGATGAATGTCAACTTTTTCTTGGTGTATGATCGCCGAACTCTACTGAATCTCCTGCCAAACTTTCTGCCAAAGATCGGGCAAAGTGGAACCAAGCTGGACATAAAATTTTGCCCCCGTTGTTATCGACGATGCCGGCCTGCCCATCCCGTGTCCCAGCTCCACATCTTCACCATAAGTGCCATCGCCAGGGGCAATGTAGTGGCCGCCTGGTGAAGCTGAAAGTTTCTTTAAGGTGCTCTTTTACACCCTTATACAAAAAACAAGGAGCAGTTGCTTGCTTTTTTGTCTTTTGGCGTCTGCTGGAACCTGTCAATGTCTGGCTGGTGCCTGTTGTCGGTCTGGATTGGATGTTCCAGCCCTGAAAACTAGGGATGGACCGATCCGATATACAGTATTGGTATCGGTCCGATACTGACCTAAATTGCTGCATCAGATATCGGAGAGAGATAAAAAATGTAATCCAATCCATTAAATACAAACACAAAAGCACCTCACAAAACTTGCAACATGGCGTAACCCAGCTCATGACCTTAGCATATATAATCTCTCCAGCGTGTCCTGGGTCTGCCCCAGGACACGCTGACAAGGATGCCAGGAGGCATCCTTGTCAGATGCCCAAACCACCTCAACTGGTTCCTTTCGATGCAGAACAGCAGCGGCTCTACTCTGACCCCCTCGCGGATGGCTGAACTTCTCACCCTTTCTCTAAGGGAGAGGCCAGCCACCCTGCGGAGGAAGCCCATTTCTGGTGCTTGTATACACAATCTCTTTCTTTCATTCACTACCCACAGCTCATGACCATAGGTGAGGTTAGGGACATAGTTCGACCGGTAAATTGAGAACGTTGCTTTTACACTCAGCTCCCTCTTCACCACAACAGACCGGTACAATGTCCGCATCACTGCAGCTGTAGCACAAATTCATCTGTCAATCTCCCACGCCCTTTTCCCGTCACTCATGAACAAGACTCCGAGATACTTAAACTCCTCCACTTGGGGCAGGAACTCATCTTCCGGTGCCCCCCGTGTGCGGCAGCCTGTTACAGCAGCTCTGCTCATTCTGAGTTTCTTTCCTTCTTATCTTTTTTCTTCTAGTAATTTTTATAACTAACGTATTAGTAATTAGACTCTGCAACCATGTTCTACCGTTTTGTGCTAGTTCTGGTTGTTTTTCTTAGTTTTTTTCTACTTTTTTTCACCCGTGTCTGGGGACCCAGAGCAGGGATCCTTTGTTTACAGTAGGGATCAGCTGTTAGCGCTGCGTCCCGCAGCTGTACTGCCGGCGAACAGACTCGACATTCCCAGTGAACTGAGGAAGAAAAGACGGGGGTGTCGTGCTGGGAAGGAGCGCCGTCGCCCGAGAAGGAGACGTTATCGACCATCTCTTCCTTCTGTAATTATTGGAAATGTACGATCTTTGCCCAATAAGATGGATGAGCTCACGTCGCTAACCTGGTCACAGAGGGAGTACCGGCAATGTAGCATCATGATGCTAACGGAGTCGTGGCTAACACCGCTAACTCCGGACACGAGCGTGACACTACCGGGATTCCAGATGCTGCGAGCGGACAGGACGAGAGAGAGCGGTAAGAGGAAAGGAGGGGGACTGGCAGTGTTTGTGAATGACAGATGGTGTAACCCCGGGCACATCACTGTAAAAGAACAACTCTGCAGCAGAGACATTGAGCTGTTAGCCGTTAGCATGCGTCCGTACTACCTGCCCCGGGAGTTCTCGCATGTTATCGCGATAACAGCGTATGTCCCCCCCTCGGCCAACGCGGATGCAGCCTGTGACTCTCTCCACTCTGTGGTCAGCAGACTGCAAACACAATCTCCGAGAGCCCTTCTCATAATATCAGGGGACTTCAATCATGCCTCACTGGACTCCACACTGCCCACCTTCACCCACTATGTGACCTGCCCAACCAGAGACAATAAAACACTGGACTTACTGTATGCCAATGCTGAAGAGGCATACAGTTCATCACCTCTCCCTCCCCTAGGCAGATCTGATCACAACCTGGTGCACCTTGTCCCTGTGTATGAGCCCTTAGTGCGCAGGGAGCCACCAGCCACCCGCACAGTGCAGAGATGGTCGGAGGAGAGCGAGGAGGCTCTTAAGGATTGTTTTGAGTCGACTGTGTGGGAGGTGATCTGTGACGACCACGGAGAGGACATCGACAGCCTTACTACATGCATTACTGACTATATTAATTTCTGTGTGGATAACACCGTACCTACCAGGACTGTACGGTGTTTCTCCAACAACAAACCCTGGATTACTTCAGAAATTAAAGCTGTCCTCAAGCAGAAGAGGAGGGCCTTCAAATCCAGAGACAAAGAGGAGTTGAAAAGGGTGCAGAGAGAGCTTAGGGGACTGATAAGGAATGGGAAGGACAGCTACAGGCAGAAGATGGAGAACCAGCTTCAGCAAAACAATGTTGGTGAAGTCTGGAGAGGCCTCAGAACCATCTCAGGCCACAAACATCAGAACTCTCTGCCTGGGAGGGATGTGAGGTGGGCAAATGAACTGAATCATTTCTTCAACAGATTTGATTCAGCCATGAGGCAGTCTCCAACATCGGCTGCAGACTCACCCACCCCCACTGCTGCTGTTCCACCTCTGACACCTCAGACACTTCACACCTCCTCTATTCACCCTGCTCACTCCTCCCCACCCCCAACAACAGCATCCAATACACACTCAACACAAGGCTCCAGCCTGTCTCTCTCAACCACCCAGGTTCGGAGGGAACTGAGGAGGATTAAAGCCAAGAAGGCAGCGGGTCCAGATGGCATCAGCTCGAGGGTCGTCAGGTCCTGCGCGGACCAACTGTGTGGTGTGATGGAGCACCTCTTCAACCTGAGCCTGAGGCTGGGAAGAGTCCCACAGCTCTGGAAAACTTCCTGTGTTGTTCCAGTGCCAAAGACTTCACGCCCCAAGGACCTCAACAGCTACAGGCCGGTGGCTCTGACATCCCACCTGATGAAGACCCTGGAGCGGCTGGTCCTGGCTCAGCTTCGGCGCCTTGTGAGCTCATCACTGGACCCACTTCAGTTTGCCTACCAGCCTGGCATTGGAGCAGATGATGCCATCATTCACCTCCTACATCGTTCCCTCGCTCACCTGGAGACCGCTGGGAGCACTGTGAGAATCATGTTCTTTGATTTCTCCAGTGCCTTCAACACTATTCTTCCCTCGGTTCTGAAGGACAAGCTGGAGAACTCTGGAGTGGACCATCACCTCACTACCTGGATTCTGGACTACCTCACCGACCGACCACAGTATGTGAGGACTCAGGGCTGTGTGTCGGACAGGGTCGTCTGCAGTACGGGGGCCCCACAGGGAACGGTTCTGGCTCCGTTCCTCTTCACCATCTACACTGCAGACTTCTCCCACAACTCCACCCAGTGCTTCCTGCAGAAGTTCTCTGATGACTCTGCAATAGTCGGCCTCATCACTGATGGGGACGACAAGGAGTACAGAGGACTGACTCAAGACTTTGTGGACTGGTGCCAGCTGAACTACCTCCAGATCAACGCCAGTAAAACCAAGGAGCTGGTGGTAGACTTCCGCAGGCACAAACATCCTCCACTGCAACCACTGAACATCCAAGGTATGGACATCGAGGCTGTGGACAGCTACAGGTACCTTGGTGTTCATCTGAACAACAAACTGGACTGGACTCATAACTCAGACGCCCTCTACAGGAAAGGGCAGAGCAGGCTGTACCTGCTTCGGAGACTCAGGTCGTTTGGAGTGGAGGGCCCACTCCTGAAGACCTTCTATGACTCTGTGGTGGCCTCAGCCATCTTTTATGGTGTGGTCTGCTGGGGGGGCAGCATCTCTGCTGGGGACAGGAAGAGACTGAACAGGCTGATCCGAAGGGCCAGCTCTGTTCTAGGATGCCCTCTAGACCCAGTGGAGGTGGTGAGTGACAGGAGAATGGCGGCTAAGCTGTCATCCCTGTTGGACAACATCTCCCACCCCATGCATGAGACTGTGACAGCACTGAGCAGCTCCTTCAGTGGGAGACTGCGGCACCCACGGTGTGGGACGGAGAGATTTCGCAGGTCTTTCCTCCCCACTGCTGTCAGACTCTACAATAAAGACTTTTGCAGCTGATCAAACACACAAACCCACACATGTGCAATAAGACTGCTATACGTGCAATTCTTCTTCTGACGAAGTTGTTTTTGTATTTTCCTACTCAGTTGTATATAGTATTTGTATTTCTATTTTATTCTATTGTATATATTATTCTATTCTATTTTATTCTATTGTATATAGTATTTTATTTTATTTTATTGTATTTTATTGCATTCCAGTGTTTTCTAATTTCTGCTACATAACTTTGCACTTTTGCTGTAACAAAACAAATTTCCCACCTGTGGGACTAATAAAGGCCATCTTATCTTATCTTATCTTATCCCCGACCCGGAGTGGGCCTTTTCCGGCTGAGGACAATGGCTTCAGATTTGGCGGTGCTGATTCTTTTCCCACCGCTTCACACTTGGCTGCGAACCGTTGACTCCCTTCACCTCTGGTGTTCACCATTTGGTTCGGGGGTTACCACCGCCAGAGTTCCCATTTTCTCACTCATGAGGTGACCGCAAAAACGGTAAACAAATAAATGTCACAGTTATTCTTTTTCCCACACTGAGCCATTACAGCTGATTTTAGGCATCCTCCACCTGATGAATTCACTTTAGCCTCTTCCCTGCTCATGTTCATGTTTAGAGGCACAGTTAGACTGTACAATGGAGAAAACTAAAAACAGAAGTAAATGTTTTATTTTCCTTCTTTTTCTCTGCTCATGTTCTACTTGTCTGTTGGAAGCTGGGAAAAGTTTTTTAGAATTTAGACTGACATAAATTATTTTATTATTACATTGACATAGCACACGGTTCAGTTAGCTTTGTATAAAAATATACATTATAAATGTTTTTCATATATATATATTGACGTCTCTGGAAGAGACGTCAAGAGAGGGAATTGTAGAATTACAGGGATTATTTCACATAACCACCATCTTTATTATTGCATTAATTATCATTTCATCCAAGCATTTATTGAAGCTGCTGGCATTATGTTATAATTTGTATTACAGGTGTTATCATAATCACATATTAACATGTTTATTACAGGTGCAGTTATAACCACTTTAAATCGTTGAGTTAAATCCATAATCTTAAAAGCTTATATGCTGAGTATATTGTTACAGTAAAATAGTAGCTGAGCAAAGGCCTGAATGTATTCAGCTTCTTGTTGCATTTGAGTTTGCCTAGCAACAGGTGACAGAAGGAGGACAAGTCTATGGGGACCTCAAAGGCCTGAGATCATCACCATATTTGGAAGAGGATGCCAGAAAGGGGAACTTCTGTGTCTGCATTTATCTCTTAGAATAGATCATTGTCTGTACAAGGGGCAAATAATGTTCTTAAGATGCAAATAATGTGCTTGTAAACGCAAGAGGGGGCGTCATAATACCCTGATATTATAAAAGCAATCTGAAGTGTATTTTTGGACGGGGATTTACAACTGATGGTTTCCAGTGTACGTCTCCCCACGGTATACATATATATATATATATATACACATATATATATATATATATACATATATATATATATGTGTGTGTATACATATATATGTGTATATATATGTACTGTGAGGAATTGAGGTGTTATTTTTCTGCCATTTTAATTATTTCATTTTATTAATTCTATTTTTATTATTTTGTTATTGCTATTGCATCATAATCATATAACAAGCATTTGCATTGACGCATTTATTAATAGTGATATTGCATTTAGATGTTTAAACACATTGGCACCCAATTAAGCTTTATTACAGGTGCAGTCATAACCACTTTAAACTGTTGAGTTGGATTTATAATCTTAAATGTTTATATGCAGACTGCAGTGTGAAAGAGTAACTCTGTGCCAAAATAAGACAGGAAGTTACATGTTTTTTGAAGTTACATGCTTTGCAGGAAGTGAAACCAAAACCAGAGTCTGAGTGAAAGTTATTCTGAGGAGCTAGTCGGCAGGTGAAATAGGGTGCGATTGTGGTTAGCACATAGACATACACGTAACCACACACACACACACACACTTAGTTAGAGGGATCATTTATAGGGGAAAGTTTAAATTGTTTTGCTTGGGGTTGCTTTTAGACTATATTAGGAGGAGCGAACATATTGGCAACTTTTGAAACTGCTGGAACTTCTGTTATGAAAATGATTATAATCATTTATACATAATTGCATTTTGTGCTTATTAAAGAGCTGTCGCTCCTTGGTCAAGTGAGGGTCAAAAACTTTTGGTTGGCGTTATGATCAGCCAATCTACTGTGAGTTTGACTGGAGCTGTGGAAGGATCGCAACACACGCTTACAAGACATGTATATCAGGTTATTTTTATGATCTTTTATTTGTTTACATTCTTTGATTAAGTTTTAAGTAGTACCATTTAAGTAAGACATTTATTCAATATATTACACATCAGTTTCAGTTGTGTATGTGCTGGCCTTTGTCTGGGGAGAAGGTGAAGGATGAGACAAAGTGCAGCTGCGGTGATGACATAACCACATACATACATACACATAGTAGTAGGCTCATTTTGTGGTAAAGAGTTCAGATTTAATTCTGCTATAACTGTAAGAGTGCCGGCGTACGCAACCGAGCTGTTTCAGGAAACCGATCTGCTGATTCCAGCGATAAGCGACAGCGGTGTGGGGGAAAACATCTGCATGGAGGCGAAGACGCGATGTTCTTTTAATTGTGTCTCAAGTTGTCAAACAGAACATTTGTGGTTTTGTGATGACGCAACGAGGGGGCGTCACAAAATATACTCTGATGCATATAAAACTGTAGTTTGATGTTTGGAGGATGAGATTGTGGGGCTCTCTGCTTACAGAGTCAGCTCATTCTCCCACGCGTGTCATTTCATTAAAAATCATCGTCTTTACCTTTTGGACCAGTGTGGTTACTTGCATTTCGCCTGTGTTTACTTCCCTATATTTTTGAACCTTAACAGTACACATATATATGTTAGATTTGTATTGTGATTGTCATTTATGCTTAGAAATATCTACTTATATATGCTTAGAGTTTTATAATTAGGTGTAGAGTGATAGGAGGTTTGATCCTTAATAGTCTGCAGGCTTTGTATGTGTTGTGGAAATTTCTTAACAAAGCCTGCAGACACGATGAGCGGTTAAAAACCCAACACTTTATTTCCCATGCATGAGGAGAGACGTCAGTCAGGGGGCACTGAAAGTAGTCTCTAACAATGAACAGTTCAGGTCCTTTTTATACACAGTCACAGAACAAAAGGCTTTTACAGTTGCAGTTCACACCTTGGCTCTAAGCAGACAGACTCTCTGTCACCTGTGTGAATCTCCCCCACTCTGGGGTCAAGTCTTCCTGTGTGAGCTTCCGTCTCCTGGGAGACATTCACCAGTTTCTCACTGTCTGTCTCCCAGCGTGAATGAGGTGTGAACCAGACATACTAAACTAAGTAACATGAAAGCATTTCATCAAGACAATACATTAAAGAGAGATCCCACAACCCATACTAAACTAAGTAACATGAAAGCAAGACAATACATTAAAGGACAATACACTAAAGAGAAATCCCACAACAGTTCCCACCCTCTTGATTGCATCTCAATCACTAGTACCAAGGATTTCTCTTCCTAACATTCTGTTAATTACATCAGCAATATTGCACACTCAAAAGGTTTCACAATATGCATCATTCTTGCAGTGTCAGGAAAATAGTTTCACTCATCACACTCATCTTCGCTTTCGCTATCATCATTGTAATTTCGAGCTTGCAACAGGGGAAGGTGCAATTTTCGGGAACTCACATCTCCTTGTGACCTTTACATTGCACAGATCAAAAATGACAGTCTAGGGGGTTGAATACACATAGTGTAATCGAATGTGTCCATCATGCTAAATCAAGCATTTCCTCTCATCTCGTGGGTTGCTCCTTCTGTTGCACGAACCTCCTTGGATGTTGGTATGGTGCCCAGCCGCTGATCTCTCCTGAGGCTCCACCAGAGGGCAACCATCAGCCCACTGAAGAGCATCAGAGCTACCCCAGTGATGAGGTGCTTTCTGGCTTGTCGCATTGTTGCAGGTAGAGGGTAGACTGCCTACTACCTGAATGAAGTGTGGGGATTATTCTGCCCTGTTTGTCTTTTCTAGTTGCTCCTCCGTTCTGGGTGGTTCTCCTCCAAACAGCTTACAGTGGCTGGCGTGGATCCAAGTAACTCGCTCTCCAACCTTTATCGCTGTTTGTGTGGTCAGTAGGACTTGGAATGGGCCCAGCCACCGCTTCGCCTTCCAGTGTCTCCTCCTGAAATCCTTCACTAGCACCCAGTTTCCTGGTTTGAACGGGTGCAGGGGTCCTTCTGCTGGCCTGGGCAGGGCTGCTTTCACTGCTCGGTGTACCTGCGAGAGAGTCCTCGAGAGATTTTGACAGTACACAATCATTTCGCTGTTGCACAACTCTGTGGACATGCCAGTCCATTTGGGGGGTTCTGCCCCCACTCTGGCAGGTCGTCCATACAACACCTCATAAGGGCTGAGGTGTGCTGGAGGTCTGGTTCGTGTGCGCACATACATCAGCACGAGGGGAAGTGCTTTTGGCCATGTGAGGCCAGTTTCTTCACAGCACTTTACCAGTTTGGACTTTAAGGAGCCGTTCATTCTCTCCACAGCACCTCCAGATTGTGGATGATATGCACAGTGTGTTTGCAATTTGAAACCTAGTTGCTTGCTGATCTCCTTCAATGCCTGGTTCACAAAGTGAGTACCATTATCACTTGTGATTTTTCCCGGGATACCCCACCTGGGAATGATTTCTGACAGGAGGGCTTTTGCTACTGCACTGCTGTCTGCACTTTTAGTGGGGAATGCTTCTACCCACTTAGAGAACATGTCCACTACTACTAGACAATACTTCTTCCCCTCGGCTGGTGTCAATTCAATGAAATCCATCATTAGATGGTCAAAAGGCATGTCTGGTGGGGGATGTGCTGCAGTGTTTACCTGTACTGGGCGTCCCACATTGTTGGTCGCACAAATGAGACACTTTTTGCAGTGCCTCTCAGCTGCTGTGGAAAACCCTTTGGTGAACCACAGCGATGTTACTGCTTGTAGCATCCCCCCTTTGGACGCATGGTCTAACCCATGTGTCCATTTTAGAAACCAGGGGAAGAAGTGTTTAGGTAGACATGGGCGGCCGTCAGGAGATCGCCAGACAGAGTCGACCAGTGTGCAGCCATGTTTGCGCCAGAGAGTTTTCTCTGGCTGGGAGGCAAATGACTGTACAGCAGGAAGATCAGCAAGGTTAGGTGTGGACAGTGGTGCCAAGACAAGTTGGAAAGGTAGGCCTCCTTCGGCTGCTGCTTTGGCTGCTGCATCGGCGGCTGCATTTCCTTGGGAGACAGAATCAGTTTTACCTGTGTGTGCTGCACACTTCACTACAGCAATGCGAGCAGGCAGGAGGATGGCATCCAGCAGCGCTGCTACCTGGTTAGCATTGAGGATGGGCTTCCCATCAGATTTCAGGAACTTTCTGTGCCTCCACAAGGCCCCAAAATCATGCACCACACCGAACGCGTAGCGAGAGTCGGTGTAGATGGTGGCCGACTGACTCTCCGCAAGTTTACAGGCTTCTGTGAGCGCCACAAGTTCTGCAGTCTGTGCTGAGAAGTGTCTGGGCAATGAGCCTGAAACGAGAGTGGCATGATCAGAACACACAGCAAAACCCACCCGGTTAGTCCCATGTGAATCACGTGAGGAGGAGCCATCTACATATAACACTATGTCAGAGTTCTCGATGGGAACATCTAACAAGTCAATCCGAGGTGTACAAGTTTCACCCAATACAGCAGTGCAGCTGTGTGGTTCACCATCTTCTCGCGTGGGGAGAAGAGTGGCTGGGTTAAGTGTTGTGCATCGTTTCACTGTGATGTTGGGCATGTCAAGCAGTATGGAAGAGTACCTGAGCCAGCGAGCTGCAGAAAGGTGTGAAGTTTTCTGCTCCAGCAAAATGAGAGAAACTGCATGGGGTACCTGCACTGTCAGAGGAGAGTACCCTACAATGTCACGTGAGGCGAGCACGGCCTTCTCACACGCAGCTACTGCTCGTAGGCATCCAGGCAGTCCTGCAGCTACGGGGTCAAGCTTGGAAGAGTAATAACCCACCGGGCGAAGTGAATCACCATGCTGCTGTAAAAGAACAGAAGACATGAAACCATTCTTTTCATCCACCATTTGTGTATATGGTTTGGATGGGTCTGGAAGCGCTAAAACGGGTGCTGTTTGCAGCAGTTGTTTCAAGGAAATGAAGGCAGCTTCAGCCTCTGGTGTCCAAGAAATGCGATCATTGGCTGACAGACTTGCACCATGAATGAGCGCAGTAAGTGGAGCCTCCACAGAGGAGTAGTGTGGAATGAAATTGCGGCAGTATGATGTGGTTCCTAGGAATGACATCATCTGTTTTTTGGTGTGGGGTTTTGCAATGGTCATCACAGCTTCCACCCTCTTGGAGGAAATCTGGTGAGAGTTGTAAGAAATCACATGCCCTAAGAATGTGACTTGCTCTTTACAAAACTGTAGTTTTGACTTACTAGCCTTGTGGCCCTTGTGATGCAAATGTGTCAGTAAAGTGAGAGAATCTGCCAGACACTGCTTTTGTGTGGGTGCACACAGTAGCAGATCATCGACATATTGAAGTAACACTGTGCCTTGGGAGAGGATCAAGTCTGACAGAGAGTCTCTTAAGGCTGCATTGTAAATCGTGGGGGACTCACAGTAGCCTTGACACAACCGAGTGAATGTGTAAGCCTTCCCCTGGAACTCAAAAGCAAACCAGAACTGGCTATCTGGGTGAACTGGAACAGAGAAGAATGCATTAGTCAGGTCAGCAACAGTAAACCACATAGCATCAGATGGTATTTGGGACAAAATGGTGTGGGGGTTCGGAACCACAGGGGCTCTGGGGATCACAGCCTTGTTCACAGCTTGTAAGTCCTGCACAAACCGCCACTCAACAGGCTCATTTGGTCCTCTGATTTTCTTCACAGGGAATAGTGGAGTGCGAACCGGAGAGGTGGGGCATGGGATAATTACTCCAGCCTTTAACAGGGATTCAAACACAGGAGTAATCCCCTCTATGGCTTCCTGTTTCAGAGGATATTGTCTTTGGCATGGTCTAAAAGAGGACTTTGGAGTGATTACCACAGGCTCACAATCTTTAATTAGGCCTACATCATACTTAGATGAGGCCCACAGGCCGTCAGGCACCTCTGTCAGCAGGGGGTGTGAGGAGTTTAGAGGAGGTGTCGTTTGAAGTAGACAGTGTGAGACAGCTATGTTCACTAGCTCAACTGAGCAGACACAATGGACTGTATATGTCATGGTTTTTCTGTAGGCTTTCATTTCTCGAGAAAACAAAACTGTGGGATCCTCTGTAGGTTCCCAATCGCAAGCGCGGTAGCACCGGTGCATAAATTCTCCCATGTCTTCCCACTGGCAGCTGTGAGCCTTTGCTAGGGGAACATGTGGGACGGATGCATCCATAGTAAACATGTTTCTTTGCTCATCAGTGAGAGAAATCGCAAGCGCAGTAAATGTGGAGCTCCAAAACATACATGTCACAGTTAGTAAATCATTTTCGGTTCTGGACCATTCTTCCTCATAACTGTCATCAGGGCCATGCAGGGAAAAGTGAGACGTGCAACTCAACTCTCCAGGAGCCATAAAACAGACATCTGGAGGCATGCGGTTGCGAGTCGCTTGTATGAATTCTGTAACAAGCGGCCCCTCCTCCAGCTTCCACCCGTAAGCGAAAGCTGGAGTCACGGGGTTATATTTCACCATCATATAATCATAGTCAGACTGTGTGATTGTGATGCCATTATAGCAGGAGATTAAACTTATGTTCAGTTTGCACATCAAATCTCTGGCAAGCAAATTGACAGGGCACAGGTCTGACCACAGAAACTGGTGTGTGAATTTTCTACCCTGTTCGTCTACACAACACAGGGGTATGGTGAAATTTTCTCTCTGTATGGTTCCTGATGCGGACACAGAATGAGTGAACTTTTCACCCAGCACGGGCTGGGGTGAGAGAGAATCTGAGCGTAGTACAGAGTGGGTGGCCCCGGAATCTACAAGAAATTCTACTTCCTGGTTACAAACTAACATTTTATACAAGGGCAGTGATTTATAAGGTGCGCTATTTAAATGTACATATGTACCAGCTGGAGACAAAGAAACGTGTTCTACATGCTCAAAAGTGTGGTGTATTAAAGTGTGTGTGTCTGTGTGTAAAACACTTTCTACATCAATGGGTGTGTGTATGTGTGTGTGATTTTCACTTCCCTGTTCTGATGAGGTGGGCAAACCACAGCCTGAAGCGTACTCTGGCGTCCTTTCCCCCCAGTGTCAGTCCGCCTGCACCCATCGCCTGCCCTGCGCTTGGACATTTTGGTGTTGATGATGTCCGCGTCTGGGATAGCCTCGGTTAGGGCAATTCCGCTTCCAGTGTCCATGCTCGCCACAGAAAAAACAGGCTTCTGGATCCCCTCCCCACTGTTGTCGTTGTGGATCTCGCCGATCACGTCTTGTTCCCTGGCCTCGGCCATGCCAACTGCCTCTGTCATGGGAATCTCTGTGTGAGGTTGTCGCGGCTTTATACAGCGTTAAGGCTGCATTGTGGAGGTCTGTGCTCTGCTTTTCCTCTTTCTTGCTTTTCCTCTCATCAAGATGGTTCTGAGCATGGCGGGCATGGCGTCGCAGTTCCGTTAACCGAGGTTCATCTTCTCCCCCCACATATGAACGCCTCACCTCGGCTGCCACGTCTGGTCTCAGTCCCCGGAAAATATGGCCGCAAAGATGGTGCTCATATGTGGAGGCGGAGGTGCCCGTCATGTCACCTTTGGGTATTCCAGCATTAACTTCAAACACAGTTGTCATGCGATGTATGAAGTCGTCTACAGATTCATCCTTTCTTTGCTTGCAAGCCTGAATCTTTGCCATGTCCACCTTGTCCGGGAAAACCTCCTTTAGCTTATCCATTAGGTGTGTTACTGCAGTACAATATTCACGGTTTTCTCCATGCTCATAAGTCAGGTGTCGTATCCTCAGCGTAGGATCAGGCAAGTGAGGCGATATTTTCCTCAGGTCGCATGGTTTCAGCTTGCCTGCCACTGCGCGTCTAATTTCTTGGCCCGTGGGGCGATATTCTTGGCAGAAAATTAGGAGCTGCTCACCGAACTTTGCACCCGACATGAGGGGGTCAGGCAGATGGCTTGTGGCGTCAGCGATGTCTGACTGTGTCCACGGTCTGTGAACTAAAATAGGTCCCTCGGGTCCCGCCACTTCCACCATCGGGAGCTGCAGGCTTTCTCCTTTTGCCTGCCGCTGTCTCTGCGTTTTATGCCCGGTCTGGAAATTTTCGGCCTCCTCGCTGCTGTCTGTGTCGTCTGTATCGTCCCGCTCGTCATCAGTGAAAGAATATTCAGGCTGATCCGTGGCAAAAGGCAGGGCGTAATATCCATGGCGGTTGTCCTTACTTCTGTTCTTTCCTCTCACAGCTCTCGTCGCTTCAGCTCGCGGCGCGCTCCGTGTGTGGCTGAGCGCTGTGTCGGATCTGAGTGTCATTTTTTTCGCTGTATCCTGGCGGGGCCGTTGCTCCTCAGTAGCGGGATTGGCGCTTGCATCCTCTGGCTGTGGGGCGCGTGGTGCAGAGCGGGATGGGGAGGGAAAGGAGTCCAGGTCCGCATCGGCTTTCAGGCCCTGCAAAACAGCCTGTACTGGGGAAGCACAAACAGTGCGTGAACAGGGAAATGGTGTTTTGTTCTCCGTGTTATACGGAGGTGGAAGAGGCGCTGAGGCAGATTCTGCGTCAGCCTCCCTTCCACGCACTTCTCTAGGTAATTCTTTCAGAGCTGCTTTGTTTTCTCTTCTTTCTGCTTCCCCTATCCACATTTTCAAACACTCCTTCTCATCGCTTACTCTACGCAGATCTACGGTCCTAACTTTCCCTTTCCCCAATAATTTTGCTTTTTCCTCCCGCAACTGTTCCTCTATTTTCTTTAACTGGTTAACACTCAGCGATCCCTTTTCAGGAAACCCGTTTACTTTTTGCCACTTAACAACATATTTCATGCACCCAATTCCCCATTTCTTAACCATACAGTCAAATATTGAGTTTTGTCCCCAGGAACGTCTGCCGCTTTGCTGGATCTAGATCCCATATTTACATTCAGAGCGTCCTCTGCAATGGCCTTCTTCCCTTACCGGCAGAAAAGTGCTAAAATACCGTCACTCCACGTAGGAATGATTTCCCAACAGTGTACTCGAAACGCCGTCCCTGTGGCGTACTTGGACCGAACACAGGCCTGGGCCGGCTTCTCCCCAACTGCGTGCTCGAGCCACTGTCCTTGTGATGGGCCATTCCCAACACAAGCCTGGGGTCTCAAACCACCAGGATTTTTCCCGACGGTGGATTTTAATTACCGTCCCTGTGCTGGACAAAACAAAACCCGAACACAGGCCTGGGGTCTCAAACCACCAGGATTTTCCCTCCGGAGACTTGAACTCCGGAGTCGGCAGGCGTTCCCCTTGGCTAGACACAAAACTCTCTCGTGACTTGTATAAATGGTAGATACAGCTCACCGTTCTGCAGGAGTTTCCCCTCGATTCGTCAAGGTGATCTCGGTGGTCGCTGAAACACAGGCTCCGCAACTCTGCCTTTCTCTTTGCTTTAAACAGCTGGCAGGACCGAAGCGTTTTGCTACCTCGGGGTGATCAGCCGTCCCGGAGCCGTCCTTCAGCGAGAACACTGGATCACCCTGCTCACAGCGCCAAACTGTTGTGGAAATTTCTTAACAAAGCCTGCAGACACGATGAGCGGTTAAAAACCCAACACTTTATTTCCCATGCATGAGGAGAGACGTCAGTCAGGGGGCACTGAAAGTAGTCTCTAACAATGAACAGTTCAGGTCCTTTTTATACACAGTCACAGAACAAAAGGCTTTTACAGTTGCAGTTCACACCTTGGCTCTAAGCAGACAGACTCTCTGTCACCTGTGTGAATCTCCCCCACTCTGGGGTCAAGTCTTCCTGTGTGAGCTTCCGTCTCCTGGGAGACATTCACCAGTTTCTCACTGTCTGTCTCCCAGCGTGAATGAGGTGTGAACCAGACATACTAAACTAAGTAACATGAAAGCATTTCATCAAGACAATACATTAAAGAGAGATCCCACAACCCATACTAAACTAAGTAACATGAAAGCAAGACAATACATTAAAGGACAATACACTAAAGAGAAATCCCACAACATATGCATTCCAGGGTGTTCTGGTATTCAAACCCACATCCTGGGAGCATGGGAGAGGTCGTACCTTGTCTTATTGTTTTATGATAGGATAAACGTATCTATGTCTGTTTTAGGCTAAGTGCATTTTGTTTAGATGAACTGCTGGACTTCCAGGCCAGCAGGTTTAGGAAGTCATTAATGGGTTCACACACACACACACACACACACACACACACACACACACACACACACACACACACACACAAGGTATGTTATATGTTAATGAACCTATGCATATTCATGTAACCACAATAAAAGAGCAGTGTTACGTGAGAGCGGAGAGAGCAACTGAGGTCAGGCGAAGGAACGGCGCCTGTCCAGTTCTCTCCCGTGCACGTGAAACATAAAGAATGTTGCCTACTCGTGTCTTGCTTGCTGTGTAATTGCATTGCCTTCAACGTTCCAGCGGATAGGTTCAAGCTACAAACCTATCAATATATGTATACATATACACAAATAGGATCATTGAGTTCCTCTCGCACTCAACGATCCTTCTCCTATCTGCCCCCTGACCTGGCGTCCTGGCTTCCCCTTGCCGTAGCATTTATGTTGTACCTTGTCAATCTCTAGCTGTGAGAGCAGTCCCTTCTTTCGAATGTTGGAACAGTGAGCTACTAGTTGTTTCGCCGTACTGCGCAGGACTCTCAAGCTCCCAGGCATCTGGTAGAGGACCTGAGCTTGAAGGATAAACCGCCCGCAGGGGCGTGCTGGGTGTGTATATATGCTTTTACAACTGAACACATCATGCTTATACAGATTAAATTGTAAACAATTACTACCATTAGCATATGTGGACTTGAGGAAAAACAAATAAATAAATGAAAAGTAAAATAACTGAGGAGGTAAAAAAAATTATAAATAAGTTTTTTTCAAGGAGCTCTTTTTACTGTTTTACATTTTAGAGCCAGTACTTTTTTTTTTATACTTTTACCTGAGTAAAGAAATTGAATTAGTACTTCAACTTTTTGAATTAGTTCTCCAACTCCAGATCAGCCTGTTTTTTATAGAAAGCTTTTCACCTATCCTCCTGTTCACTTGACATTTTACCTGCATCATTACTAAAAAATGTCTTTCAGTCTATTTGTCCCTGTGTGCTCACTATTAACACATTCAAACTTCCCGCTTATTGTAAAAATGCTGCCATACACCCCCTTTAACCCCCCCCCCCCAAGTTCGATGCTTATCTTATTAACAGTTACAGACCAATCTCAAAGTTACCGTTAATTGCTAAGATTATAGAAAGGTTGTGGCTAAACAACTTACAGCAGTTTTGGACAAACACAACATTCTTCACAAGTTTCAGTCTGGCTTTCCTACAGCTCATTCTACAGAAACAGCTCTTCTTATAGTCTCCAGTGACATTTTGATGCATTAAGATACAGAAAAATGTTCTGTTCTGCTTATTTTGGACCGCAAGTAGGCCTTTGATACAGTTGAACACCCCATTCTGCTAGAAAAGGCTGAAATATTGGGCTGGTGTATCTGGATCTGCCTTGGAGTGGTTCTCTTCATATCTGTATGAATGATGCTTTTCTGTGGCGGTTTCAACGTACAGGTCATCTTAAACTTCCCTTACCTATGGCGTGCCACAAGGTTCTGTATTGGGGGCTTTAATGTTGTTAAAATATCTACTTCCTCTGCAGCATACTTTGAGGGCATTTGCGATCACTGCTATGCAGATGACATTCAGTTATACATTTGTTTTAAGCCCCAAGATTTTTCTAAGCTGCAGATTCTGAATGAGTGCTTAGACTCCATTAAAGGTTGGATGTCTGACGACTTCCTTCAACTTAATAAAGGAAAAACTGAATTGTATGTGCTCCTGACAGACATGTACCTAAGATAATGAAAGTTCTTGGTCCCCTTTTGATAGTTGTGAAATTGTGTATCAGGAACCTTGGGGTAACTTTTCACTCGGCTCTCACTTGGGATTTTCATGTCAAATCTCTGGTCCGGTCTTGCTATTATCACTTAATACACGTTATTAAATTAAGCCCTATTGTATCAAGCACTGAAATGGAGATTGATATACATGCATTCATTTCATCACATTTTGACTACTGTAATTTGCTGTTTACGTGTCTAAGCAAAAACTCCCTGGAAAGTCTGCAGGTTGTTCAAAAGGCTTCTGACCAAAACATCTAAGTACTCACATGTGACACCATTGCTAATGCAGCTGCATTGGCTCCCCATTGAATTCAGAGTCCATTTTAAGATTCTGGTTCTGACTTATAGAGCTCTCCATGGACAATCACCAGCTTACATCATTAAACTTTTACAACCCTATGTCCCTAGCAGGTCCTTGAGGTCATGCAATCGTGGCCTACTTTTTATACAGCATACAAGGGTGAGAACTAAGGGAGATAGAGCTTTTGCCACATCCATCTATCTATCTATCTACCTACCTATCTATCTATCTATAATTGCAAATATGCTATAAATAAAATTCTACTTACTTTACTTTACTGGAGTATTTTTAACAGTAGTATGTGTACTTCTACTTAAGTACAGAATGTGGGTACTTTTACCACCTCTGTCTGAGACCTTCAGCGTCCACCTAAAGCTCTCAGTCTGCTGTGGAAAAAGGAAATCCATGTGAGTTTCTCCTGATCACCTGAGGCCATCATTACTCTGTGAACTTTACCTACACACCACTCCTCACTCCTCCCACCCACTGCACAATATCACTGAGTCCAGCTTGGCTGATTCCTGTAAAGGGAGAAGCAGGTAGAGGTGGAGCGAAGACAAGTTCAAGGTCCTTTTTCAGAAGTGTGAGAGCAGCAGCAGAGCTGCAGTCGGGTCCTGTTTGTCTCTAAAAGAAGATTCACTGGAGTCCACCAGGTTTCTCCCAGCAACAGTGGTGAGTGCAGCTGATCACACTTCCTGTTTCTACACAAATGTTCACTTCATGTCGCATCACAGTCACATTGGTTCCATAGAAAACTGCTCATGTAACCACAGATCCACTGTAGAAACATCGAGCTGCTGTTTCAAACAGTCTCACTGTGGCACTGCTCAGGAGCACTGCTTCATTCCACTGCAGGGCAACCTGCCACTGCATGTGGCGAATAAAATTTGAACTTGAGTGAGGACTCAATCTGTGTGCTCTGGACTTCAGACTGACTCCACACTTCCTGTTCTGATTAATCAGAATCAGAACACTTTTTAATCCCTAAGGAAATGATGTGGGTTACAGTTGCTCCAAGACAGTAACAGTAACAGACTTAACAATTTAAATAATGCAATATGTTACAGAGTTTACAGTTTTAAGAAATTTAAGCACTAATGTATACAAATCTCTAAATTATAAATATCAATAATATTGACAAAGAATATTACAGGGTTACGGTAAGGTAACTTTATTCATACCCATAGGTAAGCTAAATTTGCTTTACAGAAAAATTATAGCATTGTAATGTGGGTGGAATATATATAACTGACATTTGACTTTAACCTGTGAACTTTGTCATTTGCTATTTCACTGTTGAGTGTGTGCAAAAAAGGTGTAACTATTGCAGTGTTTACAGTGTAAGATAAGATAAGATAAGATAACCTTTATTAGTCCCACACGTGGGAAATTTGTTTTGTCACAGCAGGAAGTGGACAGTGCAAAAGTTATGAAGGACAATTAGAATAAAATTAAATAAGAATAAATACAGTACACTATGGAACGCCAGGACTGCCATAATGAATTACTTAAATACACCATTAAATAATTAATTAAATGTGGCAATAATTAATTAAAATGGGAATTAATTAATTAAATACATAGTTATGACACATGTAATTAATTAATTATTGACACATTTAATTAATTATTTATGTATTTCACATTTTAATTAATTATTGACACATTTAATTAATTAATTATTGACACATTTAATTAATTATTTGTGTATTTCACATTTTAATTAATTATTGACACATTTAATTAATTATTTCATGATATATTTATTTATTTCATTTTGGCAGTCCTGGCGCCTGGCTCTCATCATGAATTAATTTTATCTGTCAGCCTCACCCATCAAACTCAGAGGGTGGAGTTAACGCTGATCGACTCAAAACCATTGCTTTGGCCTGGTGGCCATTGTTTTTAGCCCACAACAACCGGCAGAACTGAACTTTGAAAAACCCTGTTTGTGTCACCAAATACCGTTTTAATATTTTTTTAGCCGAGAATGTAGTGGTTTAATCTTCATATGTCTGATCGGTTTGTCAAGATACAGCCTCTTTGCAAAAGTGCTTCGATGATTTCGGAGATGTCTGCCCAGTCTCACGGCAAAGCGTGGGATAGACCCGCTCGCCTCGCAAGCAATCGAGCTGTTGTTACCGCCGACAAAGCGCAGGCCCCGGTACACAGCTGTAATAACCCCCGCTGACACTGACTTCTTTTACTGAGGTTATATTTATCGGGGTGTTATTTCCTGATGTTCTTATGTGTCCCACGTGTTTCAGTCGCCAATTCTGAATTATAACTAACATTAAAAACATGTTTAAGGAGGAGAGAGAGCAAATAAATTCGATTAACAGCTGATCTTTGGGTTTCTGTTCAGTAATCAGCTTGACCTGCGTATAAACGCATAAAAGAGAAAACGGTGGTGTTTCCGTCATGTAGTAACTGCTGGCTTTAACTGTACAAAGGTTGTTCGACACTATGAAACACATACAGACTTCATGATGTTCGGC
The DNA here is from genome assembly GCF_001858045.2 of Oreochromis niloticus. Classification (NCBI taxonomy): domain Eukaryota; kingdom Metazoa; phylum Chordata; class Actinopteri; order Cichliformes; family Cichlidae; genus Oreochromis; species Oreochromis niloticus. The sequence goes on from NW_020327098.1 coordinate 186,617, forward strand.
TAATATTTTTATTGTGAATATTAATCATGAGGGTAACCTGTACACCACGGAGCAAGATCAGCATCTATCCACGATATCTTCAGATCTCTGAGTTAACACAGAGTTTCCCAGCTGACTATCTAACTGTCATCTACGAATATGTCACGGGTCATATCAATATGATTTTACAGAAAAACATCCTTAATACTGCCAACTATTCCAGAGACGTGAAAATCTACAGCATAAAGAACACAAAAATATAGCAGTCTAACGAAACACTGTAACAGAGATGAACCGTCAGTTTGTCGCAGATCAAAGTGGAATGAAAGTGATTGGTTGAACAGGTGTTCGTGATCTGTGTTATCTGCGTTTTCATCAGTGTAAGAGACTCAGCAGCAGATTAGACTAACAGTTATACATTTAATAAATTACCAAATGAATCCACGATCGAACCTGTTCCGACAATTTGAGTTTGTATTCCCTCAGCTGCAGACTCGCTGCTGTTTAAATGTTTGAGAGGAAGATTAGATATAAAGCAAACATCAAACATAGACTCAGTCTGCGGTCACATTTGATATGAGGCCAGCACGGATATTGGCTGTGTCCTGTTTTAAGATCATACATGTAAAATTGCTGTCTGACCTCCGTCGATCCAGCCGCTCAGAGTCCGTGGTTACCATGGTTACTGCATAAGCAGCTATAATGTAAACATTACGCAGCATGGGTGTTTATGTTTTTCATTGCAAAAGAACTGTCTGAATGGTTAACTGACGTTAACTTGGATAAATTATAGTTAAGGAGTATCACAGATAACGCCCATGTGAGCTGTTGAAATCAGTAGGCTATTACTGAAATACACGTGCTATATCATAAACTATGATATAAATAGGGAGGTCCTATTAACATGTTTAGTTTTAAAGGACACCTTCCTGCCTTTAGTCTCATTCATGAGCAGTATTAGTTTTCTTCTAACATCCAGAAGTCTGCACGATGTGTTTCATAGTTTGTAACAAACCTTTTACAGTTAAACATAACATGACCGAAAAAGCAAAAAAAAAAAAAAAAAAAAAAAAAAAAAAAAAAAGAGAGAGAGAGAGAGAGAGAGAGAGAGAGAAATCACACAAATTATATGTTAAGCTCATTTATTTTTTAGTTAAGTAAACTCTAAAAATTCTAACATAGCTGGTGCTTAGAATACAGTTAAATAACTATTAAAAACAGATGATATAATATTTCTGTCCAGGTTGCAGTCTTCATCTTGAACATGCTGTTGCAAACTCTGCTCCTCTCGGTGGAAATGCGCCTTCTCTTTCCTCTTTGTATAAAAACATTTTAAAAGTCAGTTTAATCTCAAAATTCACTGTTAAATCCGAAACACACCAGATAAAGAAAAGCGAATAGTTCAGTCTAACACATGTGCCAGTGAACCATTAAACGTCTGTAAAACTCTGCAGTTATGAAACATAACTTTAATTTGAGCCAAACCGATTTGCTCAGTTGTAAATAAAACAGCGAAGTAAACGTGACCCGACAGACAAAACCTGAGTGAATTAAGTCCAGCGTTTAACCACTGAGAGCTAAAACTCAGGTGAGGTTTCAAAGCTGTGTGCAGATTGGACATCAGCTGCCGATAAAGTGGGTTCGCCTATAAAGTCCTCTGTAAGGAAACAAGCTCCAGCAGCTCTGCGCTCGGGAAAAATACTATATTTACTTATGTTGTGCAGAAAAATGTGCTGACATTGCGTTATATCGAGCACCGGCTGCCCAGTTAAACTGTGACTATCACCAGGTAACGTGGGCGTGTTTCTTGAATTAGCAGCAGGTGTTAAACAGCTGACAGGTGAGGAGGACGCATGCAGGTAAACTGAGGGCCTGCTGAGCTGATCGCTGGTGTCCTGAGAAACATGTCAGCTCGTTCTTTGTGTTACAGAAGCACAGAGACACAAGACCAGGCGGAAAGAGACGATCGTTCGGTGAAAATGCGAATCTGCGAATGCAACATGTGGAACACGGAGAGTGGAATATGTAAACAAACCGGTTGACGTAACCCCCTCGGTGCACTCTGCATGCTGACTGTTAGCAGAGCTACTGAAATCTCTGAAAACATCTGAGCACTTTTGCAAACATGTTCTATGCTGACAACCTGACCAGACATGTGAAGATTACGGCGCGACATTCGCGGCTAAAACACTGTTAAAAGTGTAGTTGGTGACAGAAAAACGGGGTATTTTAAAACTACACCACCACCATTGCTGCCTGTGATTTGAAACGCATTCTGGGATACCTGGCTGCCTCAAGTCTACAGAAGCAATCGATTATCTAGGATCGACCTGTTTTGACTTACATTGCACGGCAACCAATCAAATGTTAGAGAAGCTGCATGGGCAGCGTTAACCCCGCCCCCTGAGTTTGATGGGTGTGGCTGACAGATAAAATTAATTCATGATGAGAGCCAGGCGCCAGGACTGCCAAAATGAAATAAATAAATATATCATGAAATAATTAATTAAATGTGTCAATAATTAATTAAAATGTGAAATACACAAATAATTAATTAAATGTGTCAATAATTAATTAATTAAATGTGTCAATAATTAATTAAAATGTGAAATACATAAATAATTAATTAAATGTGTCAATAATTAATTAATTACATGTGTCATAACTATGTATTTAATTAATTAATTCCCATTTTAATTAATTATTGCCACATTTAATTAATTATTTAATGGTGTATTTAAGTAATTCATTATGGCAGTCCTGGCGTTCCATAGTACACAACTGTACAGAATAGAATAAAATAAAATACTATATACAGTAGAATAAAATAGAATAAAATATACAATAAGATAAAAATAGAAATACAAATGTTATATACAACTGAGTAAAAATACAACGATGCCAGAAAAGATTATTGCACATTAGTGTTATTGCACATGTGTGGATGTGTATGTTTGATCAGTTAAAGTCTTTGTTGTGGAGTCTGACAGCAGTGGGGAGGAAAGACCTGCGAAATCTCTCCGTCCCACACCGTGGGTGCCGCAGTCTCCCACTGAAGGAGCTGCTCAGTGCTGTCAGAGTCTCATGCATGGGGTGGGAGATGTTGTCCAACAGGGATGACAGCTTAGCCGCCATTCTCCTGTCACTCACCACCTCCACTGGGTCCAGAGGGCATCCTAGAACAGAGCTGGCCCTGCGGATCAGCCTGTTCAGTCTCTTCCTGTCCCCAGCAGAGATGCTGCCGCCCCAGCAGACCACACCATAAAAGATGGCAGAGGCCACCACAGAGTCAGAGAAGGTCTTCAGGAGTGGGCCCTCCACTCCAAACGACCTGAGTCTCCGCAGCAGGTACAGCCTGCTCTGCCCTTTCCTGTAGAGGGCGTCTGAGTTATGAGTCCAGTCCAGTTTGCTGTTTAGATGAACACCAAGGTACCTGTAGCTGTCCACAGCTACAGGTATTAGATAGATGTATTAGATAGACGAATTGTACAGAGATATCCACGGACAGGAATGATTTCCTGTTTCATTCATTGGTGTAATATGTGTAATCCCTGTCTCTCACTGAATGTGCTCCTGTGATTAGCCAGCATGTCGTGGAGTCAGTAGGAGGCATTATCCAGCGTTGTCCTTATCTTGGACAACCGCTTCTCCGAAACCACCCTAAGAGAGTCCAGCTCCATCCCTACAACATTACTGGCCTTGTGGATCGCTTAATTTAGTCTGTTGGCATCTGCGACCCTGAACCTGCTGCCCCAGGAGCAGGATAGCACTGGCCACAACAGACTCGTAGAAAATTCTGAGCATTATCCGACAGATTTTGAAGGACCTCGGTTGCCTCAGGCAATAGAGATGTCTCTTACCCTTCCTGTAAAGTGCAGTTGTGTTTTTAACCCAGTCCAGTTTATTATCTATGTATACTCCAAGGTATTTATAGTCCTCCACAATGTCCACATTGACCCCTTGGATTGAAACAGGGTCAAGGTTTCCCTGGTCTTCCTAAATTCCACAATCAATTCCTTGGTCTTTGCCACATTGAGCTGCAGATGACTCTGCCCAGTACTCTGTCTCCTCACACTCACTGATCCAACTGTTGGCAGTGTATTGTCCAAGGTGACATGGTTTATTCATTACTTCTGTTCTTATTAGACTGATTCTGGATCTGATTCATTGTAAGGATTACAGACGTGCAAACAGCTATATATTCTTTCCTGATATATATAAAGTTGCCTCCCCCACCATCCTGGATGTGTAGGGGAGGGACATAAAAATATCTGAACATGCAGTTTAAGACAAGGTTTACAAATTTAAGCACAACAATGGCAACTTTTATCCAAATCACTCTGACATTTAGCTGAGTTATCAGGTCTGACTTTAAACATAAAAATGTGTCCTGTTCCTCTCAGAGAAGCTTGTGTCCATAAAGAAATCAAAGATATTCCTGTCAAAGACAAGTGACTTATTTGGGAATGAATGTCTGCGTGGGTTCTCTCCGGGTACTCCGGCTTCCTCCCACCGTCCAAAGACATGCAGTTTGTGGGGATAGGTTAATTGGATAATCTAAATTGTCACTAGGTGTGAATGTGCGAGTGAATGTGAGTGCGAATGGTTGTCTGTCCCTGTGTGTTGGCCCTGCGACAGACTGGCGACCTGTCCAGGGCGTACCCCGCCTCTCGCCCTATGACAGCTGGGATAGGCTCCAGCGCCCCCCGCGACCCTGAAAAGGATAAGCGGAAGCGAATGGATGGATGGATGGATGTCTGTCAAGGTCAGTCTGACAGGGGCATCTCTAATTTTGAACATTTAATTCCAAAAATGAAAAATACAGATTTGATCTGTGGCTTCTTATAGATCGTTCACTGAGAGGTATAATCCTTTTATCTAAAAAAGAGGGATTATCTCACTTAGTGTATCCTGTAAGAGTAATAGATGTTCCTAAATCATTCATAAAACAGTTGACGCTGCACTTTATAACTTTGTGCGGAAACATACATCTCATTATTTAAAGAGATGTTTAATAAAACATCCTTATAATCAATGGTTTAGATATGTTAGATTTCCATCAGCTGTGATATTCAAGCTGAACTGGATCAAACATGTCATTAGACACAAACATAGATGATGTTACGGAGCCCTGCAGGGGACATGGGAGAAAAAAAAATTAAGACGGACTTTTGCGAGATCTCACAAAACTAACTCGGGATCTCGCAAAACTTTTGCGAGATCTCGCAAACCAAACTCGGGATCTCGCAAAAGTTTTGCGAAATCTCGCAAAAGTTTTAGCCGGGTTATTCGCTGGCTGCCAGCTCGAAGCCGACCGGGAGGTCGAGGCATGATGTGCCGGGAGAGTGGTGTTCCTCCCGGCTGTAGTAGGTCTCGACCTCCCGTTAGGTTCGAGATGGTGGGTGTCATACATCTCCGAAAACATCGGAGCACTTTTGCAAATATGTGATGTCTTGTAAACCGAGCAGATATCTGACATTTACACAGCTACATTCACGCCTCAAAATATCTTAAAGGTTTATTTTGTGACCCAGAAAGAGTAATATTACAACTAAGTAGCTGCCGCCATTGTTGGAATTCAGTGTTTGCGAGATTTGTACAGATATGGAAAAATCATCTTCTCCCATATCCTGAGTTTGTGAGGACCTACGATGTTTTACATGGTAAATGGCCTTTATTTGTATAGCGCTTTACTAGTCCCTAAGGACCCCAAAGCGCTTTACACAACCAGTCATTCACCCATTCACACACACATTCACACACTGGTGATGGTAAGCTACAATGTAGCCACAACCACCCTGGGGTGCACTGACAGAGGCGAGGCTGCCGGACACTCGCGCCACCGGGCCCTCTGACCACCACCAGTAGGCAACGGGTGAAGTGTCTTGCCCAAGGACACAACAACCGAGACTGTCCGAGCCGGGGCTCAAACCGGCAACATTCCGATTACAAGGCAAACTTCCAACTCTTGAGCCCCGATCGCCCTCGTATCTGTGGAAGAATACAGGACAACTTTTAATGTTTGCCATTTTGTTTGAAAGTTGTGTTTTGATGTGTCCTGTGGATTTTTGAAATTTGGCCATCAATTTCTGGAGCAAAGACTCAAATTGTTGGAACTTTGGTAAAACCATGTTTGGATTAAGACTTTGATACAGGATATTGGACTGGACTAACGGAGTTAACGAGGTAATTGCAGGCTAGCCAACACATTACCAGGCTAACAGCTGACTGAGGAATCAGCCGACTGAACCTGCTACCAGGGTAACCAGAGAAAATGGGGCCAAAGAGGACACCGACAGCTGAGGAAGTCGAGGACATTAAAAAGTCTCTTGACTTCATAATGGAGGAAATTTCCACTATCAGGTTGCAGCAGAAAAATATCATTGAAATTGTGGAAGAGGTAAAGCTCCTTCGCATCCAAAACGCCGAAAAAGATAAAAAGATTGCATACCTGGAAAGTAAGGTCGCTGACCTGGAACAATACTCCAGGATAAACGACGTCATCATCACTGGGCTCCATATTAAACCCCGGTCATACGCTCAGGTGGTGACCGCTGACAGCAATGAGGATCCTGGAGAGCTTGAAATTAGCTACACGGAACACCAGGTGGCTGCTTTCCTGCGGTCCAAAGGGATTGACCTGGACTGTAACTCTGTCGAAGCATGCCACCCTCTTCCCAGGAGGAACGGCAACATACCGGCTATTATATTAAGGTTTGTAAATCGGAAGCACAAGATTACGCTGCTGAAACAAGGAAGAAAATTAAAAGGATCTAATGTCTTTATCAATGAACATCTAACCAAACACAACGCTGAAATAGCCAAAAAAGCGCGACACCTTAAGAAGCTGGGAAAAATCCAAAGCACTTGGACAACGAACTGTAAAATATTCATTAAACCAAACGGATCACCAGAGGAAGCCAAAGTTCTGACCATTAAAAACATGGCGGATCTCGAAAAATATCAGTGAGCAACACGATCTGGACGGCAAACAAGGTAACAGACAACCACACACTCACTTATGACACACACTGGAAGGAAGAACTCAGATACATCTGGAAGAAACAGCTGCATCATCCAGACAGTTGCAGAATATGATCAATTGGAACTGAAAACATTTAACTATATAGATCACAATACACAGGACTTGGAATATGAAATAGATCCAGACATCAACTTCTTCTTATCTAACAATAACAATTGCTGCTACTATACAAATGAAGACTACAATCAGAGGATTAAAACTGAGAATAAATTATCAATTATCCACTTTAACTGTAGAAGTCTCTATGCTAATTTTAATCATATCAAAGAATATCTTAACCAGTTTTCACATCCATTTAGTGTCATTGCCTTATCAGAAACTTGGATCAATATGGAAAAAGGAACAGACTTTGAACTGGAGGGTTATGAATTCACATTTATAACTAGGCAAAACAAAGGAGGAGGAGGAGTGGCCTTGTATGTGGACAAATCCTTGAAATTTAACGTGGTGGAAAAGATGACGATGGTGATTGATAATGCACTAGAATGTATTACAGTTGAAATTTGTAAAGAAAAAAGTAAAAATGTAATTATTAGCTGTATATACAGAGCTCCAGGTAGTAGTATTGAGACATTTAAAGACTGGATAGAAGAAACATTTATTGAAAGAGCTCACAAAAAAGTTTTCATTTGTGGAGACTTCAATATAGATTTGCTGAACCCAAATAAACATATAACCACTGAGGAATTTATAAACACAATGTACTGTATGAACCTATTCCCTAAAATTACTAGACCTACCAGGATCACATCACATTGTGCAACTCTCATAGACAACATTTTTACAAATGACATTGAAAATAAGACTGTAAGTGGACTCCTGATTAACGACATAAGTGACCATCTTCCAATTTTTACAATCTATGATAGGAATTACAAGATCAATAAAATGGAGAGTAAAAAAAGAGTACAGACGAGTAAGAACAGAAGAAAAAATGAATGCATTTAAAAAAGATTTATTGAAAGAGAACTGGGGTGAAGTATAACAGGAACAGGACGTTAATAGTGCGTATAATGAATTCCTTAGTATTGTACAGTAATGTAAATATTCTAACTGTCCAATAAAACAATATAGTAGGAAACATAAATATATGGACTGTCCATGGATAACAAAAGGTCTGCAAAATGCATGTATAAAGAAAAATGCTCTATACAGAGATTTCTTAAGAACGAGATCTAAAGATGCTGAAATCAGATACAAAAGATATAAAAATAGGTTAACTAATATACTTAGATTTAGTAAAAAGGAATACTATATGAAGCAATTAGATATAAATAGAAATAATAATAAGAGATTATGGGAAATACTGAACAGTGTTATAAAGCGTGGGACTGGACAAAAGAACTATCCCAAGTATTTCATTTGTAATGACCATGAAGAATACAATATGGATGTTGTGGCAAATAGTCTCAATGAATTCTTTGTAACTGCTGGACCAAATTTAGCAAGAACAATCACTGATCCTGGGAAAGCACAGGAAAAACCAGATACACTGATTGACAGAAATCCATATTCTATGTTTCTCACAGCCGTTGACAAAAATGAAGTTTTTGAAATGGTCAAAAAATGTAAAAATCAGAAATCTTTGGATTGTAATGATATTGACATGATAGTGGTTAAAAGAGTCATTGAGGCTATTATAAAACCGTTTACATACATCTGTAATTTATCACTTCAAACTGGTCGATTTCCAGACAGAATGAAAATAGCAAAAGTTATACCTCTATACAAATCTGGCAACAAACATCATTTCACAAACTACAGGCCTGTCTCTTTACTACCTCAATTCTCAAAAATTCTTGAAAAACTGTTTAAAAACCGAGTGGAAAAATTTATAGATAAACAAACTACTCACCGAGAGTCAGTACGGATTCAGATCAAGCAGATCAACATCATTGGCACTATTAGATTCAATAGAATACATCACAAATACCATAGACAAAAAGCAATATGTGGCTGGGTTATTCATAGACTTGACAAAGGCATTTGACACTATAGATCACGATATATTAATAAGAAAACTGGAACGTTATGGTGTCAGAGAGGTAGCTTTAGATTGGGTCCGGAGTTATTTAGGTGACAGGAAGCAGTTTGTGAAATTAAATGGTGGTTGCTCCTTATGTATGGACATTGCTTGTGGTGTACCCCAAGGGTCGGTTTTGGGTCCAAAATTCTTCAACTTGTACATTAATGACATCTGTAAAGTGTCCAAAGTATTAAAAATGGTTCTCTTTGCTGACGATACAAACATTTTTTGCTCTGGTGATGATCTGCAGAATTTATTGGAGGATATGACTAATGAAATAAGTAAAGTGAAGTTCTAGCTTGATAAAAACAAATTATCATTAAATTTGAATAAATCTAAACTTATGTTATTTGGAAATAGTAGTTTAAATACAAATGCAAAGATTCAAATAAATGGTGTTGATATTGAAAGAGTCAGTGAAAATAAATTTCTGGGGGTAATAATAGATGAAAAACTTAACTGGAGAGCTCACGTAAGATATATTCATTCCAAAGTATCACGTAGCATTGCAATACTAAACAAGGCAAAGCAGGTATTCGACAGAACATCACTTCATATTCTATACTGTTCACTGGTTTCACCATACTTAAACTATTGTGCAGAGGTCTGGGGTAACAACTATAAAACCACATTACATTCACTTTTTACTCTTCAAAAAAAAGCAATTCGAATCATCCACAATGCAGGTTATAGGGAACGTACAAACTCACTATTTTTGCAGTCTGAAATATTGAAAATTGACGATCTAGTGAAATTCCAAACAGCACAAATTCTATTCAAAGCAAAAAATAAAGAACTGCCAGGTAATATTCAGAGTATGGTTTTTGTTTTTTTTGAAAGAAGGAAGCTATAATTTAAGGGGTTTTTGTAACTTCAAATCAGGGAAGGTACGTACTACAAGAAAAAGCTTTTGTGCTTCTGTTCATGGGGTGAAACTATGGAACAGTCTGAATATGGAATTAAAGCAATGTCCAAACATAAAACTGTTCAAAAAGAGTTATAAAAATATGATCTTCTCAAACTATAAAGAAAAGGAAAATATTGAAATTAAGTGAATGTCTCTATTTAAAAAAAAAAAAAAAAAAAAAATTCATGATGTAATATTATAGTATAAAGTATATCAGAAATCTGTTCACTATTTCTATTACAAATTATATCAATAAGGAAGCTGACCAAATATTAACTGATAATTTATGGCAATGGGGTGGGATTAAATAAGTGTTTACTTCTTCCCACTCCCTTTCAACATGTAAATTAATCAGAATGGGGTTTTTTTGTATGTATTTTGTATAGTATTTTTTTTCTCTCTCTCTTATTTTCTTTTCTAAATGTACCTGTATATTGTTCACATGTTGAAATAAAAAATTACCAACCAAAAAAAAAAAAAAATTACCAATGATGTCACAAATTGACCAAATATACAGACACCACTGAATAAAGATGTTCTCATAAATGCCATTAATGTACTGGATCAAACATTTAATAACACATTTCTGAGGTATGTGATTCATTCTCCCATAAGTCTTCACAGTCAGTTTCATTGGAACAGTCACTTTAAAATATTAATGTATCTCTGATATGGACTTACAATAAGAAGTATTTAGTCACCAACAAGGTCAAGGAATTTTACTTCACAATAATTCATGGAATATATCCAACAAACCACCAATTTATTCACTTCCGCTTATCCTATTCAGGTCGCGGCGGGGAGCTGGAGCCTATCCCAGCTGTCTTAGGTAGCGTACACCCTGGGCAGGTCGCCAGTCTGTCACTGGGCAAACACATAGACAAAGACAACAAACTGCACTCACATTTACTCCCCCATTCCCACCTATGGGCAATTTAGTGTTTTCAATTGAGCTATCCCCACTAAGTGCATATCTTTGGACTGTCGGAGGAAGCCGTAGTACCGGGGGAATCCACGCAAACCTGAGAAGAACACGCAAACTCCACACAGATCCAACAAACCAATTCATAAAAAATATACAAATAATCTGGATGAATCTTGCACATCTGTAAAACAGTCATCAAGACAATTTCACATCTTTTTATTGAATGTATTTATGTTCAGTTTGTAACAGTTTGTAATTCAGCTTTATTAAAATGAAGTTACAGTATAAGAATGTTATTTTTTTAAAGATAAGAAAGACCAAAACTCTTTTATATTAATATTTTTTTTATTCTATTTGGAAAATGTTATAACCATCAAAGTAAGTGGTGTAATGCAAAACCCAACTCACCTCAATTCAAACCTACTTGGGAAATTTGGTTTCCCAAGTAGGTTTAACAAATATGAAAGCCGTTCACATGCGGTTGAGCTCACATGTTGAGTTCACATGTTGGTGTGTATGCTTACACACCACCAACAACAACCACTGCTCTCAGGACCCAGTACAGATTTTAAAGTTGGCGAGGCGTGATTGCAGATGCCACACCGGTGTCTGCCTGCCTTGCAGCGGCACCACAGAGCATGCCCCGTTGCTCAGCGGCACTCCTCCTGGGAGCAGGAATGGGTGCAGCCCCCTGCCACTCACCAGCCACTCCCACCGAGGAGTAACGACAACTGCAGACCCAGGCTGCGCCCTGGCAGGGCCAGCACGGGTGTTTGAATAGTCCAGATCTCAGTTCCCTTAAAGTCGAGGGTCGTGGGAGGGGGTGGCGGCAGTGTCAGCCAGGAACCAACCCGAGCTGCTAGACTTGTGATCAGCTGCACTTGGCCCTAGGATCAGTCTTGTAGTTCTTCCCACCAGCAGCGAGACACCGCCACCTGCTCCCGCTGCGTGGCAGCCAGCTTGGGCACCATTTGCGCCAGGTCCTTCCCTGGCTGGGCTGGTCGTGGGTCTGCTGTACTCTCCAACAGTTACTCCTAGAACTAAAGAAGCTTCTCGGATGAAACGTCCTCAAGAAACTTAAAACAATCGAGATGCTTTTCTTTCCTAGCTCCTTAGACTACGGACGCTTGTTTCTCTTTTTAAAAATGAAATTTAAATTGAATTTTGAATGAAATGTGTTTCTTTTCTTTCTCCGTCAGAGTGCAAACATGTCTGCTACCAGCAACCTGCAATCTGAGGATCAGTTTCTGTGCTCCATCTGTCTGGATGTGTTCACTGATCCAGTCTCTACACCATGTGGACACAACTTCTGCAAAACCTGCATCAGTCAGCACTGGGACCTGAATCAGAGGTGTCAGTGTCCCATGTGTAAAGAGACTTTCAACATTAGACCTCAGCTGAGGGTCAACACCTTCATCTCTGAGATGGTTGCTCAGTTCAGACGTGAAGCTCAGCAGAAAGCCAGCAGCAGCAGCTCAGAGCAACAAGCTGCCAAACCAGGAGAAGTTCCCTGTGACTTCTGCACTGGAACCAGACTGAAGGCCCTGAAGTCCTGCCTGGTGTGTCAGACCTCCTACTGTCAGACTCACCTGGAGCCTCATCTGATAAAGGAAGGTCTGAAAAGACATCAGCTGATTGATGCTGTGGTGAACCTGGAAGGCAGGATGTGCACGAAGCATGACAAACATCTGGAGCTGTTCTGTAAGACCGACCAGACATGTGTCTGCACGCTCTGCCCTATTTTAGACCACAAGAACCACGAGTTTGTTCCTCTGAGAGAAGAATATGAAGGAAAGAAGGCAGAGCTGGAGAAGACAGAGGCTGGGATTCAGCAGATGATCCAGAAGAGACGACTGAAGATTCAGGAGGTCAAAGAGTCGGTGAAGATGAGTAAAGATGCTGCAGACAGACAGAAAGCAGAAGGTGTTCAGGTCTTCACTGCTCTGATGGAGTCTGTTGAGAGATGCCTGAAAAAGTTTATAAAGGAGATCGAAGACAAACAGGAAACTACAGAGAAACAGGCTGAAGGTCTCATCAAAGATCTGGAACAGGAAATCTCTGAGCTGATGAAGAGAAGCTCTGAGGTGGAGCAGCTCTCACGCTCTGAAGACCACCTCCACCTCCTCCAAAGCTTCTCCTCCCTTAAAACTGTTCCACCCACCAAGGACTGGACAGAGGTCAGAGTCCGTCTACCATCATATGAAGGGACTGTGGTGAGAGCTGTGGATCAGCTGGAAGAGACACTCTGGAAACCCATGAAGAAGAAGTTGTTTGAGGCTGAGCTGAAGAGGGTCCAGCAGTATGCAGTTGATGTGACTCTGGATCCTGATACAGCATATCCTAGTCTCATCCTGTCTAATGATGGAAAACAAGTCTATGATAGTGATGTGAAGAAGAAACTTCCAGACAACCCAGAGAGATTTTCTCGCGGCGCTTGTGTTTTAGGAAAGCAGAGTTTCTCTTCAGGCAGATTTTACTTTGAGGTTCAGGTTAAAGGAAACACTGAGTGGGATTTAGGAGTGGCTAGAGAGTCGATCAACAGGAAGGGATCAATCACACTGAGACCTCAGAATGGTGTCTGGGCTATGTGGCTGAGAAATGAAAATGAGTACGCAGCTCTTGCTGGACCTAGAGTCCCCCTCTGTCTTCAGCCTGGTCCTGAGAAGGTGGGGGTGTTTGTGGATTATGAGGAGGGTCTGGTCTCCTTTTATGATGTTGGTGCTGCAGCTCTGATCTACTCCTTTACTGGCTGCTCCTTCACCCACAAACTCCACCCTTTCTTCGGTCCCTGTGAGAACGATGATGATGAAAACTCTGCACCTCTGATCATCTGTCCTGTCAATCAAACTGAGTCAATCAACGACTGATTTTAATTTGATGAACTGATTGATTTTTTTTATTGAAGGGAACAAATGAACATATTCAGTGATCATACTCTACAGTCTCCATGTTTTCTATAGAATCTGATTATCGGGGACTCTGATTTATACTTTTATTCTCTGATATTTGCTCTTCAGCCCGAGTCTCCATCAGTGGGAACATTTCCCGATTCAGCTTTTCTTCTGTTTGCATAAAGTTTGTTAAATGTTTTGAGTGAATCCAGAATCATGTGTGGGTGTTATATGGAGCATTCAGAGTTCAGCTGAAGGGAGTTATGTTGGATAAAAAGTGTTTTTCTGCATTACCACCCACACGCATTCCAGTCTTTATGCCACAACATGTTCCTGTATTAGATTGCATTGTGCTTCATTGTGCTATATGACACTGTGGTGTTTTGGATTATAAATTCAGAACAGAAATACTTTAATAATCCCACCAAGCCATGCAGCTGTGGAGCCCTACTTCTGTCACATGACAGGAAAGAGACACAGAACGACTCAAACTCAAACTGGCTCAGTTGCTTATACAACCCTCACACAGCCAAACTATCTGGACCCACTCACGTCACTCACTGAACCGCTTGATCTGGGCTCAGCTTGAGTTCCAGCCAGTTTTTGTGAGCCACATGTGGAACATCTGGCCATAAGTTGGAGCTGTGATTGAGGTGAGACGGCCAGACTCAGCCTGAGTCCAAATACAAACTGAATATTCAATGACTGTTTCTTTTTTCTAAGGATCAAATGTAATCTTATCTGAATATTCTGGATTACTTATGAAATCATGCATCTTATATTAGAAGACTGATGGAACCACAAATGTGTGTGTTCCATAATCATTCATTTTTTAACTTTTCTTGTAAACTGGAAACAGTTCTGCACAGTCGTCTCTCTGGACTTATATCAATCCAGATTCCCACTGATGCTGTATGTGTCACAGTGGAAGCAGACGGTTTCAAAAGGCCTTGTGATGACTTTATTTTTCTCAGTGTCTTTAAAGACAAAATTTGAGAACAACCAGAGTTCTTGAAAATTGGAGATTAAACCCACACCCTCTCAACCTCGAAGAATGTATGTTGTGGTTTAAGAACTTGTTTGTTATACAGTGGGGGGACTGGACAGAATTGCAATGCCTGTTTAGAGAGATTGATGAGGTCATCAACAAAGAGACAGATAATAACAAAATTGTGGATGGATCATTTCATCTCAGCAATCCATCTATTTTTATGGTCCTAAAACAACTGTGAAGTTAACACAGATTGTTGAAAGATTTCGATGACTATACCTCAAAGTCTCAAATTATCAGTAGACATTGAGCATGCTGAACATGCAGTTCCCTGATAGATGATTCTGTTAAATGTATGCTGGTACGCATGGTCAGAAAGTACTGGTGTGGAAGGCATAGAAGCTAATCGTGTGCACTGCACAATATATTTGACTGATGAAAAATACATGAATGAAAAGTTATGTTAACACTGTGGAAAATATATTCTGTAGAAGTATTTTAGCAAGTGTTATATTGATCCAGCAGCTAATAAAATGTGCAAAATCAAATCAAAAACAGCATACGTACCTGCACAGAACACAACTCAGGATGTGCTATATACATCATGTGCCCCATAGTGAGAACAACAGGAAACAGCTGGGGGGAGAGACGGTTGAGATAGCTTTCAAAGTGATATAGAAGACTACCAAAAAGGAATTATATCTAGCTGTCACTAACTGTAACTGATGCATGTTATGTTATCTCCTTGCGCATGAAGGGGCGTGAACTCTGACATATAAAATTGTGTATCTAAGTACTTCTTCTTTGAAATCGACATGGAAGGTGGTATTGTGTACATCTCCACATGCATGTGCTTAATAAATGATTGTTGATTCACTGCTCTGAGTATTGATTGTTTGTTCTCAGCCCAACATCAAAGAATTCGGGCCATATGTGTCTCATTGTGAACATGGAAAATACGTTGCATAAAACATATCCTGACCCATCACACTTCGCCCTTCTTTTGCCGAATTAATGGTCAGCTTTTGGCAGCCGATGTTCCTTAGTCCAGTTTGCCATTTTGTATTTCAGGCTGACTTTCCATCCTTAAAAGCTAGTGACAGAACCTTGCTCCCTTAAGCACGGATAAACACAAATCCACAGACAGACACACACAGGATAGCTGCTACTCAACCAGTCTGAATATATTCAATGTCATTTCTACAATGAGATGTTGCCAAAAAAGGGTCTTCCTCTCTCTGTCTTTCACACACACACACACACACACACACACACACACACACACACAGGAGGAAGTGAACAAACAGGGGCTGTTAATAGTGTTCCCTGCATGTTTCTAGGTCAGTGAAACATGCTGGAGCTGCTCAATTTGAATCCACCAATCAGAGAGGCTGCCTGTTTCCTGCCTAAACAGCTGTTACTGGTGCAGCCTTTTACACACACACACACACACACACACACACACACACACACACACACACACACACAGGCAAAGAGAGAGACAGGCTTTTTGCAGTCTATTTCTCATATTGAGGATTCCCCTCAAGCTGTAAATTTGAACGTTATAGTCCTTACAGAGGATTGGCTGCCTGGGGACCTGGCAGAAATATATAGAAATACTATAATTAAGCAGGAATACTATATTAAGCACAAATCGTATAAAAAGCAGAAATATTATATTCAGTAGAAATACTATGTTTTAGCACAAATACTATAATTAAGCAGAAATTCTATATTTAGCACAAATGTTATAAAATAGCAGAAATAGTTTGATTTAGCAGAATAGCAATAGCTTAAGTAGAAATATTGGAAAAGCAAAATGGACAGGTGAAAAAATGCTGAACATGGTAAGGTTCCCTCAAATGTATTTGTTCAATTGTGAAAAATTGGCAGAAAGTAAACAAAAAATAACAGCCAGTAGATAATAACAGCCCCTGTTATTAGTGCTGGGTGAGTCAAACAGCCTGGAGCTGCTCAATTTGAATCCACCAATCAGAGAGTCTGATTACTTTTTCTCGACAAAACAGCTGCACCCCTAACACACAGACACACACAGCACAGAGTGAGACAGGCTTTTTGCAGTCTATTTCTCATATTGAGGATTCCCCTCAAACAAATGGCCATAATTTCCTAACCGTCATTCTTAGAGTCTGTGTAAAGCTTGTAAAACGTGAACATAACATGCAATTGAACTGGCATTAGAAAAACAAATTTTAACAAATAACCCATCAATTATTATGACTGTGGTAGTCGTTTTTACAATTACATTACTACTTTGTAATAATAGAAACATTTTGAGACACTTTAATTTTAAGCACCTGTTTAAGCAGCAGCCAATGAGCGTTCAGGTCCCACCCACTGACCCTGATTGCCTGAATAAGAAATTCAGTTGTTAAATGACCTTCTGAAATAAATACACCATTATGAAACAAAAACAGACTTTGGGAAAAAGAGATTTTGGAATATAAACTCATTGAATTTAATAAAATGTCTCAAAAACTGTTCTATAATTCATAAAAAAAAATATGCTAGTTTAGCTTCAAGTGACAACAGATTAAAACAATCCTCTGGACAAATGCTTATATTGATCAGGATTTTGCCATCCTTACTGGACAGTGTTGTAGAGAAAAATCCCTTTATCCAGTTTATTTTGGATTTAATTGAAAGTGTTAAAATAATTTTTGCCCCAGTTGTGTCTTTACAAACTGTGTCCAAACTAAAAAAAAATGATAGAAGATTACATGCTGCATCTTCCCTCTCAGATTATTGCCCTGGGACCTGTAATTTGTATGAAAATCCTGTATGAAATCTGGTGAACGTGGTGTGTAGATCGTTGACGAATTAAGTGAAATTGTGCTCTAAGCAGAAGTGAGTGTGAGTGTGTCTGATGTCACGGTGTGTGTGAAAAGGTATCCAGCTGGGGCAGACGTGATTCTGCAGGTCACCTGCCCAGTGAACGAAAAGAAATAAAATAGTTGTGTGTGTGTGTGTTCGGCCCCTTTGAACTTTTCCACGTTTTGTCACATTACAGCCACAATCATGAATCAATTGGCAAGCTGATGTGGCAAGATCTGAAAACTGCTGTTCACAAACGCAGTCTGACTGAGCTGGAGCTGTTTTTGCAAAGAAGAATGGGTAAGAATTTCAGTCGCTAGATGTGCAAAGCTGGTAGAGACATACCCTAAAAGACTGACAGCTGTAATTGCAGCAAAAGGTGGTTCTACAAAGTATTGACTCAGGGGGCTGAATAATTACACACACCCCATGTCAAGAGATTTATTCTAAATGACACTTCTTCAGCTGAGAGTCTAAGAGTGAAGAGACACACACTGTAGATCTTTACTTGCAAGGGCGGTCACAGAACGCTCACAACAGAGTGGGGGCCCTGTGATCAGCGCTCTGTTCTTGCACTTGTCTTTATTTACATGCAAAAATAATACAACAGTGAATACGTCTATTCATAGGCAGAGGAAAGTTAGTGTGTAGGGAGTGAAGATAAGAGTGGTTTAGGTGTATGCATGTGTGTTGTGGGATACAGAAGGACGCGGCCTCTCTTCTTGTTAGGGAGCGTCAGATAAAAGTATCCAGCTCTCCTCTTCCTGCTTGTTCAGCTATTATCACTGTGAGAAAGAATTTATAAAACAGTCTTGTAGTGGACAACAGTCTAAGTCATCAAAAGGTCAACATACAGTATTCTATCATATGCAAACTTATATCATTAAAAGCTTATACTGACTACCAGTACAATTTTCTATTGACAGTAGTATTATCCAATGTGTGAAATTAATTATTAAAAAAAAGTAACGAGTCTATTTTGCAAATGTAGCGGAGTAAAAGTACCGTTTCTTCTTAAGAAATGTACTCAAGTAAAAGTAAAAAGTATCGTGCAAAAAAGGTACTTTAAAAGTACATTTTTTTTCAAAAACTTACTCAAGTAAATGTAATGGAGTAAATGTAGCTCGTTACTACCCACCTCTGGTTACAGCTCCTCAGAGGGGTAAGATAAGATAAGATAAGATAAGATAACCTTTATTAGTCCCACATGTGGGAAATTTGTTTTGTCACAGCAGGAAGTGGACAGTGCAAAAGTTATATAGCAAAATTAGAATACAATAAAATAAGAATAAATACAGTACACAACTGTTACAGAATAGAATAAAATAAAATACTATATACAGTAGAATAAAATAGAATAAAATATACAATAAGATAAAAATAGAATACAAATGCTATATACAACTGAGTAAAAATACAACGATGCCAGAAAGGATTATTGCACTTAGTGTTATTGCACATGTGTGTTTGATCAGTTAAAGTCTTTGTTGTGGAGTCTGACAGCAGTGGGGAGGAAAGACCTGCGAAATCTCTCCGTCCCACACCGTGGGTGCCGCAGTCTCCCACTGAAGGAGCTGCTCAGTGCTGTCACAGTCTCATGCATGGGGTGGGAGATGTTGTCCAACAGGGATGACAGCTTAGCCACCATTCTCCTGTCACTCACCACCTCCACTGGGTCCAGAGGGCATCCTAGAACATAAAGACTCCATGCGCACAGGAGACAGGGCCCGTTGCCTGTGAGTGTGTGGTTAATTCTTCAAAAATATTCAAAAACAAGCATTTTTAGGCCTGTTAATGAGATTAGATAATTTGTGCTCTTTATTACCTTAAAAAAGTCCAACACATATATGGTGTCCAATGTGTGCCAAAATGGGACTTTTTGTACAACACCTGGATATTTATGTATTAACAGTGCTGTAATTTTTCACAGTTTCACTTTAGAAAAATAAATCTGTGCACAGATAATGTTTATATGTTGGTTGCTGAATTTCTGGAATAAAATGTAAAGTAGGTCATATTTTTAAAAGACATATTTGCTAAAATAAATAAATAAATAAATAAATGAATTAGGCGGGGATAAAATCTACTTACTTTTTCTGTGTTCCAGTTTCAGTAATTTTGACTTAGTAACATCTGCAGCAATATTTACACCTCTGGTAAAATCTTACCAGTGTTGGCTTTATTTTGATACCACAATAGTATACACAGAGTTTGTAATTGCAGAGAGAAAGCTCAGAAACCTCCTGAGGGCCTAACAGGTTAGAGATAAACTCACACAACACTGACAGACTTTGTGTGTTATCTATAACACCTAGCACTGATTACAGAATGATCTGAGTCAGACTCAGTTGGCATAATTTGTTTTTCAAACAAAAGCTGATATAAAGATTTATTTCTCCTCGTTTTCCTCGAAGTTGTTTTTATGTTCCTGGATGATGTTTATGATGAAGCTGGACTTGTTGTACTCCAGGCTGTATCCCAGTCATGTCCTGATCAGACAAGGATCAGAACAATGTAGGAAGATGGTGGCATTTTCCTTCTTTCACTAGAATCACAGTTTTGAAGTGTTTTCACACTGATGTGACGCCTAAATTAAGAGAAACACATGAATCCCAGTACTGGAATCACTTTGCCAAATCATTAACAGGACTGCTGGGCCTAACCAGTCCAAGGAGGATCACATGGTTAACTCAATGCATTGTTAAATGTTGCAAAGCCCCAATCTATTCATAAAACACTCACCATGAACTCCTGCAGCAAGACGTCAGGATTGTCATTCAGAGAGTTGCAGAGGAGGGACTCTGAGCATCGATGTCACACTGACCAATTATAACAAAGAACATAGAGATATGTGAAAGTTTTCAGTGATCAAAGACAAAAACTTTTGACTTTTTGAAACAGTCAACATGCAACACCAGCATCTACAAAACAACATTAAACTTCCTGTTGGACATGAACGTTTTAGACTGGACTTTATAAAGTTCCCAGATTGTATAAAAAAGATCAATTTCTCACAGCGAGACAGTAAACGCATGATGAAAATGAAGAAAATGATCAAAATGATGAAAATGATGAAAATGAAGAAAATGATGAAAATGATGAGCCACTGTCAGTGGAATCAGTGCTCACAGGTAAAATTTGAGCTCCGTGTTGGATGCAGCATATAAATCTTTCACTGACATAATTCAGTGCATGGACACTCTGTAGTTAAGCAATGTAATGTAATGTAAACATTCTTACTGGTGTCATGGCTACATCCGGTAGCTTTTGCCCTGCTGACCTGATCACTTTGCAAACACTCTCAGCAGACGTTTGTGAATGAATGACATCACTGGCCACCTGACAGCATTTATAGTTTATGATGGCAGTTACAAAGAAATTCTCCTGGATGAAGATATGAATGGGTTATGTTAGGGTTCTATGTTGAGAGAGGGAATCCATAAATAACCACAGATCCAGGCGGGTGCAATTAGACGGCATTTTAATGAATAGACATGTGTGAGTTCAACAACCCAATCAGTATTGAACTGCTTTACCATATTCAGACAACGGTTTTATAGGGTTAAGATAGTACAGCCCCCCTTTTCTGTTGCTAGGCAGATTTAAACAAAGCATACGTCACTCCAAAACCACAATGACTCTTAACATAGTCTAAAACAAACATCTTCTTCGGGTCGACGCCAGGCGCTTCCTGTCAGCCCGCCTTCGCTGTCGCTTATCTTCTGGGACATCTGGTGCACTTTCTGGACTACCACGTACGCACCCAAACTTTGCAGTTATAAACTCTTACCTACTAAATGAGTCTGTGTGTGTGTGCACGTGCGGGGGCGCGTGCATGCTGTGTACTGCGTACGTGTCATGACCTCTCTCACTATATGTGTCTGTATGTGTATGTCACGTCTATCTGTACGTGCAGAGTTTGCATGTGCTCTCTGAACCTTAGTTGACCTCAACTTAGGCATCCAGGCTAAGACCATCCTGTGTGTAATGATCTTGACTTATGTAAAATATATAAGACAACTGTTTTCAATCTAACACAACTACTTAAGGCTTAAATCAAAGATAAATGCATAATAAACACCCTACTCTTTGGCTTGCACTCACTCTGCTTTCGGTTTCACTTCTGCAAGCCTTGCAGCCTTCAGTATAAGAATATAAAAACATTCGAAAGCCTTTAAATTATAGATTCAACTCAACAATTTAAAGTGGTTATAACAACCTGTAATAAAGACTATAACCATATATTTGAACATCTGAATGCATCTGAATGCAACATCACTATTAACATGAAATGGTAATGATGATTATAAAATTAGCAGCAAATAATAGCAGTAAAATATTTCTATTCTCAATAGTTATAACAATGGACAGCGCATCTTTTAAAAACAGGATGTTAATAAAGCAAATAATACATTTGTTAAGATGTTTGTTAATAAAAAAAAATTCACACAATTTATCAGAAATAACAGAACATAAACCACAGAAAACTACAAAATGCTTGTTTAAAAAAACACTTTAGTTTGACAAATTCTTCCCTAAGAGCCTGAAAACACAGTGAGACTATTTCACCTGATATGAATCATGTGACCTGGTTTCTTGGTTACATGAAAGGTCAGAGGTCAGCGACTGTAACTCAGTTACTCCTGTTAATGTGAACTCACTGAGTGTTTGTGGTTTACCTCTCAGACTGACTGAAGATGATGATGAAGGAAGAGGAGGACAGAGCAGAGTCTGCAGGGTTCAGCTGTCCGTCTGTGAGGAGTGACTGGTCCAAAGATAAACAGCCAGACTTCAGTGCTGAACCTGGACCAACGAGGTCAGAGAGCTGAACTCACTGAGTAACAGAAATAATTCTGCACTGACATTATAATCAGTGTTGATTCTGGTTGATTTTCTGTGTTTGTGAGCTGAGAGGAAATGAAAATGAGTTTGTAACAAAAATCAGTTTTGTCCAGTTTTCCTGTAAAAAGCTGAACTCTAATCTAAGAGGATGTTACTGACAGGAAACAGCTGCATTATCTGCAGTCTGTGTGATCACAGCTGCTTCAATCATGTTTGTGTCTGCAGAGGTCAGAGGTCACAGTCTGCAGGGTCCAGCTGTCCGTCTGTGAGGAGTGACCAGTCCAAACCTGACCCTCCAGACTTCAGTGGTGAACCTGGACCAACGAGGTCAGAGAGCTGTGATGACTCCTTTACATGTTTGTGTTTCCTGGATAAATCTGACCTGAAACATCCTCAGATTGTTACAAAGATTCATTAAAAAGAAAACAATGAAAGAGAAAAGATCCAAATGTTAGACTTGGTCATTTGCTGTTTGAGGACAGTGATGCTCATATCTGTGGGGAAAGTGTGACCTGAGTGGGTTCATGTTTGTCTTTAAAGAGCTGCTCTGATTCTCTTTGTGTCTGATCTGTTAAACAGTCTGAGAGGTCACACAGAGACCCAGCAGCTAAAGCCTGGATCATACTGGCTGCTGTTACTCCATCAGGACAACACTGAACCACAGTGGTGTGGATGTAGTGGATAAATCCCACCATACTGATGCTCAGAGTTAATCACAGGGAACAAACCAGATGTGACCTTCAGATTGTGACCTTTGGAGTGGACGATGCAGATTTCAATAGAGAATAAATGTTGTTGTTTTTCAGCTGTGAAAACAGAATCTAATTTTCTGAACTTAAGAATTTATGATGCTGGAAAAAACATGGAGACTATAACACAACATTTCCACTGTATTCATAGAATGAATGTAAAACTGTCAGACATTCATTAAATATGCAGAATGTCCACAGAAACATCAGAGGGTCAGATGTGAAGCACTCAGTGATTTTGATAAAATGACTCACAGTGTTGGGGAGTAACGGAATACATGTACCGCTGTTACGTATTCAGAATACAAAATATGAGTAACTGTATTCCGTTACAGTTACCGTTTAAAAAGGTGGTATTCAGAATACAGTTACTTTGTTGAAATAAATGGATTACACGGCGGTACTTCCCTGTTTCATATTGTCGCGGGTCAGGACTGTTTGGGTTTGTTTGACAGCTACGTTCTGTTGTTCCAGGTGGCAGCGTTACGGTTGCCATGGTTACAGGGTGACGCTCTCTGTCTGCGTGTTTCCTGGGTGAGAGAGCGCTTTTTTGTTGTTGTTGTTGTGCTAAGCTAAAAGGCAGAATGCTACAGGCATAGCTCTAAAGCATGTAGCCTGATGGGCAGTGTAGTCCGTGCTGCAGGGAGCGAGGGAGGGAGAGAAAGGAAAAGTCCGAGCTGTCACGGAGCAAAAACGGGAGCTGGAAGCATGTAAATATAATAATAACCACTGCAGCCAAGAAGAGTGCCTGACGAGCCCATTTGAGCTATTAAGACTCAACTGTTCGTGTTTTCCTCCGGAAAAAATAAGTTCCGTTGGAGCAGCCTTTCAACGCCTCTCTCTGTCTCCCGCAACAAAGTTGACCCAGACAACAAAGTAAAGCTAGTTTTCGGCTACCAGCCCGACAGGGAACCCACCGTATTAGCCAGAGGTCCCTTTACTACGTTTCGTACTACGTACCTTCAGTAACAGTAATAAATCACAGCAATAAGACATTCATGTAGTTGTAAACAGCATGATAATATATTAAGTATTCCAAAGTATTCAGAATACGTTACTCTCATTGAGTAACGTAACGGAATACGTTACAGAATACATTTTGGGGCATGTATTCAGTATTCTGTAGTGGAATACATTTTAAAAGTAACCTTCCCAACACTGATGACTCATCAGTTATTGATCTGTACTACACTGATCTACCACGTTAGTAAAGCTGGTGTTCTGGTGGTGGAGAGACCTCGCATCATGTTCTGGTTTTGGAGCAGTGATCTGCTGATGGTTATCAAATCCAGTTCTTTTAAATTCTTTTACTGACAGAGAAAAACCCGACTCTGTATGGTCAAAACTTTATAATTATTTTATTCAATCATTACTTTCCGGAAAGGGATGTGCACAGGCTAAATCCTGAGCAGATCTGAAGCATTAGAAGCCAAAATGAGCATAACATAATCTGTCATACGTCACACATAGTTTCGATATAAACAACTCTGCAGTGCTGCTAGTTTCACTTCCTTTCTACATCCTGTTCTTTTGCAGCCATGCACAAAGCGTCTCCTGCAGTTTCCTGTCTTACACAGTACAGACAGACCTTTAGCACACATTATAACTCAAAGTGGCATTTTACTATACTGGCCTCTATAAAACAATATAAACAGAAAATAAAAATAACAAAATAATTATATTTATAATATATTTATTCTGTACCATGGTTCAGTTTAGTCTCAAAGTTTCTTGTGAGCTTCTTCAAAATCATCCCTGACATCACCACTGAAAGGACGTCCATAAAAACAGACTGAAAATTACTGATATTTTCACAATCTGAGAGTTTAAAACTTGACAAACTTGATTCAGATGAAGTTATTTGAGCAGAAACTTCTGGATCTTTATCCTGTGTTGATCTAATCCTTCATGGTTCCTCCACAGAGTGGACCAGCAGAGCTCAGAGGTTCCCAGTGGTCAGTCTGCCCAGCAGCATCAAACACACCTGGACTCCATATTTATGGTCTGTACATGTACAACAACTACTGTTACATCTATTCTGTTCACAGTCATCTCCATGCTGCTCTTTGTAGACCAGTGGATTGTCAGTGTGTCCAACATGGATCTGATGTTTGGCTCCATGATTTCAGTCTGATTGGCTCATTCATAAATATTCTGTTCCAGCTGCTGGAGGACAACATCATCACTTTTGTGAAGAACGAGCTGAAGAAAATCCAGAAGGTTCTGAGCCCAGACTACCCAGAATGCTTAGAGAGTCAGAGGAGCAGCAGCAGAGAGGCATTTGGGAAGATCACAGTGGACTTCCTGAGGAGAATGAAGCAGGAGGAGCTGGCTGACCGTCTGCAGAGCAGTAAGAGGATTTATCTAAAGATTTAAGATGTTGGATTAATGAAAATTTACTGATGTCTTAAGAGATGGAGCATGAATGTTTTAAAGAGTAATTATATTTGGAATTAAGTGTTTGTTTCCACTTTCAAATGATATTCTAAATATTTCTTCTCATTCAGAACTTCAAGCTGCAGTTTGTCACCGTAACGTTAAATCTGCTCTAAAGAAGAAGTTCCAGTGTGTGTTTGAGGGCATCGCTAAAGCAGGAAGCCCAACCCTTCTGAATCAGATCTACACAGAGCTCTACATCACAGAGGGAGGGACTGCAGAGGTCAATGATGAACATGAGGTCAGACAGATGGAAACAGCATCCAGGAAACCAGACAGACCAGAAACAACCATCAGACAAGAAGACATCTTTAAAGCCTCACCTGGAAGAGACGAACCAATCAGAACAGTGCTGACAAAGGGAGTGGCTGGCATTGGGAAAACAGTCTTAACACAGAAATACAGCCTGGACTGGGCTGAAGACAAAGCCAACCAGCACATCCAGTTCATATTTCCATTCACTTTCAGAGAGCTGAATGTGCTGAAAGAGGAAAAGTTCAGCTTGGTGGAACTTGTTCATCACTTCTTTACTGAAACCAAAGAAGCAGGAATCTGCAGCTTTGAAGACTTCCAGGTTGTGTTCATCTTTGATGGTCTGGATGAGTGTCGACTTCCTCTGGACTTCCACAAAACTACAATCCTGACTGACCCTAGAAAGTCCACCTCAGTGGATGTGCTGCTGATAAACCTCATCAGGGGGAAACTGCTTCCCTCTGCTCGCCTCTGGATAACCACACGACCTGCAGCAGCCAATCAGATCCCTCCTAACTGTGTTGACATGGTGACAGAGGTCAGAGGGTTCACTGACCCACAGAAGGAGGAGTACTTCAGGAAGAGATTCAGAGATGAGCAGCAGGCCAGCAGGATCATCTCCCACATCAAGACATCACGAAGCCTCCACATCATGTGCCACATCCCAGTCTTCTGCTGGATCACTGCTACAGTTCTGGAGGATGTGCTGGAAACCAGAGAGGGAGGACAGCTGCCCAAGACCCTGACTGAGATGTACATCCACTTCCTGGTGGTTCAGGCCAAAGTGAAGAAGGTCAAGTATGATGGAGGAGCTGAGACAGATCCACACTGGAGTCCAGAGAGCAGGAAGATGATGGAGTCTCTGGGAAAACTGGCTTTTGATCAGCTGCAGAAAGGAAACCTGATCTTCTATGAATCAGACCTGACAGAGTGTGGCATCGATATCAGAGCAGCCTCAGTGTACTCAGGAGTGTTCACACAGATCTTTAAAGAGGAGAGAGGACTGTACCAGGACAAGGTGTTCTGCTTCATCCATCTGAGTGTTCAGGAGTTTCTGGCTGCTCTTCATGTCTATCTGACCTTCATCAACTCTGGACTCAATCTGCTGGAAGAACAACAAACAACATCCATATGGTCTATGTTAATTAGCAAACCAAAAATACAATCTCTCCACCAGAGTGCTGTGAACAAGGCCTTACTGAGTCCAAATGGACACCTGGACTTGTTCCTGCGCTTCCTCCTGGGTCTTTCACTGCAGACCAATCAGACCCTCCTACGAGGTCTGCTGACACAGACAGGAAGTAGCTCACAGACCAATCAGAAAACAGTCCAGTACATCAAGGAGAAGCTCAGTGAGAATCTGTCTGCAGAGAAAAGCATCAATCTGTTCCACTGTCTGAATGAACTGAATGATCGTTCTCTAGTGGAGGAGATCCAACAGTCCCTGAGATCAGGAAGTCTCTCTATTGCGGCTCCTCCAACCAAAGGCCGTGGCAGGCTAAACATGAGGACACAGGTGACGCGCAACAATAAACGCATAAAATACACTCCTGTAACATTTGCTCCTTTATTCCACATGCACCGTCCAATATACAAATCAGCACATGGGATCAACTTCTAACCAAATACACAAATGCACAGGCTGCACAAACAAATGACTGCAACTCACAATGATGGCACTAACTACTATGCCAAACTACAAACTTTTCTATGGCATCAATTAGTTCATAACCATACAAAACCATGAAGTTACAGACAAAATCTATCAAATCGCTCAAGTTGCGGTCAACAGAAAGTTTTGCCCCATGCTCACCCTACCTTCTGCTAATCAACATCAGGTGCGGTGAACAGGTGGGTGCAACCACATTTATCATATAACACACCCATGAGACACGCCCCGCACCCGTGCACCAATAAAGTGAATCTATTTAAACCAACCCACTTAAACAGACAAAGAGCAACTCATATGGCTCCTACATACCGGCCCCTAATTATTTTAGAGCAATAATTACCTCATACTTACTTATGTAGGAGACATATTAATAAACATGATCAATCCTTTATCAAACGTTCAAAAAATACAACTTCAATTCAAAATAAGCAAACACACATTAATACAAATAGACACTTGAAAAAGTCAATCTTCATGACTCTTCTGCTTCCTGTAGAAGACGCACTTTAGTGATTGGCCTGTCCAAACAACCAGTCTTTGTTTTAACACGAATCCGACGTACAAGTCCTTTACCGTCAGAAATTGCTTCCACAACTCTACCAGTCACCCAAGAGTTACAAGGCGCAGAATCATCGACAACGATAACCACATCTCCAGGAATGAAGTTCCGTCCGATTCTCTGCCACTTCTGACGCTCTTGAAGCTGGGGCAGGTACTCCTTAACCCAGCGCTTCCAGAACAGGTCAGACATGTACTGTACTTGCCCCCATCGATGTCGTCCATACACGTCCCCCTTCTGGAACACTCCTGGTGGCATCAATGGCTTGGTCTTAAGCAGTAACAGATGGGTAGGAGTCAAGGCCTCCAAATCATTAGGATCAGTAGAAGCTTTGGTTATTGGCCTACTGTTCACAATAGCCTCTGCCTCACAAAGAACTGTACAAAGGCCTTCATCATCCAAGTTCTGCGTTTTCAAAACAGAATTTAACACCTTCCTGACAGACCTTATGAGACGTTCCCAAACACCGCCATGATGGGAACCAGCAGGAGGATTAAAAATCCACTTTATGCCCTTTTGCAGCAGCATCTCATGAATCTGTACCTGATTCCATCCTTCCACTGCCTCTTTCAACTCAGGTTTGCCACCCACAAAGTTCCCAGAGTACACTTCTTCCAGTGTAACCTTCAGGTCTGGTATTGTGTCATTTCTTCTGGGAATATTCCTGTCCTGTTGCTGTCGGTTGCCACCAAACATGAACCCAAAGTCACCAAAGAAGCTGGAGAAGATATTGCTGTGAGAGCTGTGGTGACCCTCTTTGAGCCCGTGCTCTCCATACATGTCAGACTGTTTCCTTTTCTCCTTATCTGAGAGGACCTCATAGGCTGCCCGCAAGTCTGCGAACTTGTCCAGGACTTGCGGGTCATCTTGGTTCCTGTCAGGGTGTAACTGCAAAGCCATCTTTCTGTAGGCCTTCTTAATGTCCCTGATTGATGCCCCCTTGTGTTCATTTGCACCAACAGCATTAACTAAAACGGCCATTTTAATCTGTGGATCATTTAAAGAGATCTTTCCAAAATAAAGGTTCCCTGGCCAATTAATTTCTGGTTCAGCAAGAAGCTGTGGCCCTGTCAACCAGGAATCATCTTTGATAAACATCCTTTTAAGGCTCATAGTTCGCTCTTCTACGACCTTCTTATTATTTGGCATTTTTACCTGATTGCACCTAAAAGGTAAACCAATGGTGTAATGACCATCCACCAACTTAGAGTCCATCACTGACTTCATAAACTGCTGATCTTCTCTAGACAAAGCAAACTGCTCCTCCTGACTATATTCTGGAAAATCAGCCTTCATTTGACGTTCCCACAGCTCATTCAATCTTGCCACGGAAATCCTATTGACAGTCACATCAAAAATGTCAGTCTTACGATCCTCTCTGAGAGGACCATTCACTGTCCAACCCAGCACAGTTTTTACAGCATATGGACCTCCATTCTGACTTCTAACAACCTCCCATGGCTCTAGAGCCTTGGGCACATTGGTCCCGATCAACAGGTCTACCCCGGACTTTATCTCCAGTATCTTAATATGGCGCAAATGTGGCCATCTATCCAGATCTTCCTGTCGGGGAATTATTGCATTGTTGAACAGGCATGCTTTTCTGAGTAAATAAGTCAGGCAAGTCACAGTAGTGATCTAAATCCAAACCAGCTACTTCCAAATCTGAGACCACATAGCTACTGACCATTTTCTCCTGACCCATTGTCCGCAACAGAATGCCAGTTTTCCTTCCTGAAAGATTCAGCCTGTTCATGAGCCCTTCAGTACAAAATGAAGCTGAGCTCCCAGGATCTAGGAAAGCATAAGTTATCAGTGACTGATTACCTTTCTTGGACTTCACTCTAACTGGTATTATGGCTAGAGCACTATTTTGCTCACCGGCCCCAGTAACACCACTGCTTTGCACAGCACATGAAGGACCTTCATCTGGTGGTTCTCCCCCTCCTATAGTTTGCACTGAAACACTTTCCCTCTGCTTGGAGTGGATATGTAAGAGTGTGGGGTGTTTCTGATTACAGACTTTACACAAGAGACGTTTCCTGCAGTCCTTGCTTCTGTGCCCAATGCGCAGACAACCAAAACACACACCATTCTCTTTCAAAAAAGATAATCTTTCACAGTGCAACTTTCTTTCAAATGAAGGACACAACTCCAACATATGTCCTGCTCCACAAAACAAGCAAACCTTGGTCACAACTGAACCACTCTCTCGCCTCAACGCTGGCTCAATCTTCCCTTCCACCTTGGCCACTGTAGTAGCAAAACTACTCTTCTTAGCCTTAGGGTAAAACTGAGACTTAACATTCCTCGCCTCCTGTCTGATGGCTGTTGGAGGATCCTTTATGTCTCCAAACAATGGGTCACTTGCGATCTTAACTTGCTTTTCAACAAACTCAACAACATCGCTAAAACCCACTTTACGTTGAAACCTCTCCTGCAGATCGCAGGCAACATTGCTCCATTTATCCCTAAGCTTATAAGGCAACTTCTTTATAACTGCTTGCATATTAGCAGAGACATCCAACTCATGCAAGGACTCAACGTCTCCCATTGCATTGCAACATTGCCTTAATAAAAACCCATATTCCTGCAAAGCCTTCACATCATCAGATTTTATAAGTGGCCATTTACTGACCCTTTCAATGTAGGCAGCAGCAATTTTCAACGAATTGCCAAAGTTCTCCTGGAGCAAAGATTTAGCTTTAGCATATCCATACTCGGCAGGCATATACTGACAGCTTCTGACCATTTCTCTTGGATGGCCTCTAGTGTATTGCTCGAGAAAATATAAACAATCCTTAGCACTGTGAGCTTGTCTCTCCACCATGTGCTCAAAAGCTCTCATAAATGTTTGATATTGCAAAGGATCACCATCAAAGAACTGAATGTCACGCCTTGGCAGCAAAAACAGAGACTGCTGCTCAGCCAATAAAGTTGTAATTTCATTTTGTTTCTTCAAGACGGTGACTAGATGATCATGACCCTCACTTCCTTGCACTGTATGTGTAAGATGTTTTGGTTGTGTGTGAGACTGCGACATCACCTGAGTAGTCGAAACTGCACCTGGAAATACTTGTGGCTTCGTCTCCGACTGTTCCAATGAAACGACCTTGGGCTGAGAAATATTTTTAACCTTAGGCCTTACATCCAATACCTGCGCTTGATGATCACTTGCATCAACACCCTGATATGGTCGCTCTGGTAACACAGGTTTGAACATCGGAGCATTAGGATTTAAAACACCTAAACGCCCCTGCTCTCGTTCTAAGTACGAATTCATTCCATCAGATTTACCATTAACAGCACTTGAGACTCGGGACATTTCAGAAGCTTTCAAAACATTCACCTTTGCTGCTGAGGCTGCTATTTCAGTTTCTAAGTCAAGCAGCTCCTTTCTTTTCTTAAGCTGTATTTCTTGTTCCTCCAAAGCATGCTTTTCTTTCAACAACCTCTGTCGAACAAGAAGGGCAGCCATGTCAGCCTCTGCCGTTATGCGTGCTGACAAGGCAGATGAAACCATTGAGCCACTGAGTGATGATTTACTTTTCCTACAACTTTTGTTTCCAACATTAGAGATGCTATCACTTGGATTAACATCATCTATCGCAGCACCTTTACCAACATTCCCGGCGTGCCTAGAAGCACCAGAACCATTTCCAGCAGGTAATACATCAGAGGAATCAACACCAGGTGGATTTAACTGAGGCAAATCAAGCTCAGACACCTGATTTTTACTCTGAGGGTTTCCCTTTGCATCATGAAGCCATTTCTTTATCTCTTCCATAAACTCAGTATTATGCGCTCGCACACTTATAAACCAAGCAGTTTGTTTTTCTTGCTCTTCTTGAGGAAGCAAAGGAAGCAAGGTTTCATGCAGACAAGTTGCCTCACTAAGCAACACAGACAAATTCTCTAACTGAGCCTGAACAGTAGAAACATTATCCTCAGATTGCTTTAATTCCTTAATCACCTTTATGACCCTTTTAATTTTATTAATCTTAGTGTGACGTTCAGTTTGAAGCCTTTCAATCTGATTCTCCAAAGCCTTAGCAGTCGGTTTCGGCTGTCTTTTCTTTCCATCTTCATCAACACATGGTATTAATTGGTGTGTCTCCATTTTTCTTCAAAGCATTACAAAATCCAAACGCTGAACTGCACCTATGCCACACAGCTTCATTCAACACATCAACTTAATGACATTCACTTCATAAAACCTTGGACACACACAATTAACAGGAGCAATATCCCCCACTATCTGCCTATTAAACCTGACTAACTCACCCTAGTCTTCCGTACATACTAGCGGTGGGTATTTATGCACCTCCATACCGTCAGCTGTGAAGAAGACATACTGTCTTAAACACAAACTGCGGCGGTACTCCCAAGCCAATGGCTTCAGCCGCCTGATGCACAATAACTAGAAAGCAAATCAGTACAACGCCTAGTGCAGCTGTACTGCTGAAACCTAACAGGGGAATAAGACTCCTGAAAGAAATCTGTTTTGTGTAGCCAAAGGCTTCATCTAAAAGCTACGTGGACAAAGGCAACAGCAAACTACAAAACTCTCATCAATAAAACTCATCTATGAATAAATAATCCAATAAAACCTACAAATTTTCTGTTGACAAATTATTGCGGCTCCTCCAACCAAAGGCCGCGGCAGGCTAAACATGAGGACACAGGTGACGCGCAACAATAAACGCATAAAATACACTCCTGTAACATTTGCTCCTTTATTCCACATGCACCGTCCAATATACAAATCAGCACATGGGATCAACTTCTAACCAAATACACAAATGCACAGGCTGCACAAACAAATGACTGCAACTCACCATGGCCGCACTAACTACTATGCCAAACTACAAACTTTTCTATGGCATCAATTAGTTCATAACCATACAAAACCATGAAGTTACAGACAAAATCTATCAAATCGCTCAAGTTGCGGTCAACAGAAAGTTTTGCCCCATGCTCACCCTACCTTCTGCTCATCAACATCAGGTGCGGTGAACAGGTGGGTGCAACCACATTTATCATATAACACACCCATGAGACACACCCCGCACCCGTGCACCAATAAAGTGAATCTATTTAAACCAACCCACTTAAACAGACAAAGAGCAACTCATATGGCTCCTACACTCTCCACAGATAAACTGTCTCCTGCTCAGTGGTCAGCTCTGGTCTTCATCTTACTGTCATCAGAAGAAGATCTGGATGAGTTTGACCTGAAGAAATACTCTGCTTCAGAGGAGGCTCTTCTGAGGCTGCTGCCAGTGGTCAAAGCCTCCAACAGAGCTCTGTGAGTAAATATGTGATCATTCCTTTAGTTTTAAAATGTTTATTAAAAGCGTTCATTGATTTCTTCCATGACATATCCATGAGCCTACATAGTTGTATAGTGTAAAAGAAAAAAAGTAGAACTTTTGATCACAATATTGTAACTTGAATGAACTTTTGATGCAGCCTTTAAACACTTAAAGAGCTTAAAATGTTTTGATCAAACACTCTAGTTAAACTCTAAAAGCAGAACATTAAAATCTGTATGTCTGCAAATGTATGTGCATTGATGTGAGCACGCTTGGAGATCTGAGGTTGGTTGGTAGGATGGACCCATGTGCAGAATCACATGTGTGTAAATGTCTGTGAAGGTTCTCAGTCATCCAGGTCATCGTAGTCAAAGGAGTTTGCAAAGAAAAGCGTCTGGACTTCTTTGAGTTGCTTGAAGACGTTTCACCTCTCATCCGAGAAGCTTCTTCAGTTCTAAGGTCAAATGGCCGAGAGTCCCAGATTTAAACCCAGTGGGAGTATCCCCCCAAGGAGGGACAAAGGACCCCCTGGTGATCCTCTAATGTGTGTAAATATTTCTGTGTTTGGATTTTTGGGAATTTGGTTCTTTTGTCGTTTCTCTCGGTATATAGCCTTGGGCTGGTTCACCTGAATCAGGGGTGTCCAGGCTGCTGGGCATGGTGTGTTGATTGATACTTATTGATATATATTGATATTTCTGTTCTAGAATTTATAAAAAAAAATATCAATAGTTTGGGGTATTTTGTTGGGATTGTGTAAATGATTAGTAGGAACTACTTCTTCCACCTTTCACAATAATATGTGAAATACAGCTGTAAAAATGCTTCACAGCTGACGTGTGCTCGCTCACTCAGGTGATGATCACAAGCCAGTCATGTGTGAAGATATTTCAGCTCCACAAACTGCCAAGATGTTAGTTGTGAGAAATGTGGCAGGGGTGAAAACCTTTTCCAACACAAATAAAAGTAAATGCTAACACAGAGTAGTGCTGCAGGCAGGTACTATCCCTGTATAGAGCGAGGAAATATGGAGTTGGCAGTGTTGTATAGCACGGTTGCTGAATTTTGTAAAGTGACTTAAATCCAGGCTCCGGGTTTTTCTGTCTATGTTTAAATGATGGGAATTCACTGCATCTTTAAAACTACAGAATCCCATTTGTTCAAATAGAGCATGTAAAGTTGACTATAGACTAGCTATGTCACGGCCGAGGCCGCCTCAAACGAGAAAGGACTCAAATGCTGGGCACCGAACAGCACGTAAGTAGTTTCAGTGACAACATTTATTTTCTCAAATAAACTGGAATGTGAGTTTAACAAATGCTAAATGCAACAACTAAATCTAAGGGGTCATGCAGCCTGAGCTAAGTAAGCAATCTGGTTGTTCGTCAGTGGAAACAGCTGTTCAGGTATGGTTCGGGGGGGGGGGGGGGGAATCTGTGATGGCTGTTGCTTTGCATTATAAATGCTACTATTACAAAAGTCATAAATATTAGTGTATGTGTGTGTTATTTGGGTAATAAACCAAAAGAACAGGATCTACCCGCCCCTCACTGATTTCTGCTTAAAAACAACAAAAAAAAGCAATAAAGCTGTGATTTGTTTTGTTGATCTTTTCTCCCTTTCCTCTTGATTTCAGACTGAGTGGCTGTAACCTGTCAGACAGAAGCTGTGAAGCTCTGTCCTCAGTGCTGAGCTCCCAGTCCTCTAGTCTGACAGAGCTGGATCTGGGTAACAACAACCTGCAGGATTCAGGAGTGAAGCTTCTGTCTGCTGGGATGAAGAGTCAATACTGCAAACTGGAAACGCTGAGGTCAGATCAAGTGATATCAATGTTTTTCATCAATTGATGCCGTTTAATCAATTTCACTTGGAAAAAAAAACCCATTGAGCATGTGTGTATTTTTTTTAAACGAATCCATCCAAATCACAGTAAACAGCCATATTTGAGTTCTTTAACATAAGGTAATATGGATTCCAGCATGTCCTGAAACAGTGTTGACATATTGTAAATGTAGTAGCTCCTCATGGCACCATGAATATACTTTAACACAAGTGTTTCATGTCTTCTTGTCATCATTTTTTCAGACTGAGTGGCTGTAACCTGTCAGACAGAAGCTGTGAAACACTGTCCTCAGTGCTGAGCTCCCAGTCCTCTAGTCTGAGAGAATTGGACCTGGGTAACAACAACCTGCAGGATTCAGGACTGAAGCTTCTATTTTCTGCAGTGGAAAGTCCAAAGTGTACACTGGGAATTCTCAGGTCAGGATTCAGTCTTTTCTGATGATGATTTAAAACCTGAGTTACATCGATAAATGGCTTACTCATTTACAGCAGACATGATTTGTCAAATAGCCTTATATCTAACCCAAGGGTCTTGTATTTTACTACTTTGACACCTCTTAATATTTATCTGAGAGAATGTATATGTTCAAGTTTCAGCACAAAAATATGAATGAGATTTTTTTTTCCTGAATCATGTGTGTACCCTCCTGGTTGAAGCTCCAGCAGCCTGTATCAGTGAATGTAGCTTTGAATGAAATTGCTGCCCCTGTCAGGAAGAGGTCTGAGTGACACACAAAACAGCAAATATGAGCACTGCATGTGTCTGAGACGACACAGATACAGACCTGAATGAGACACTAACTTTGTCTCTGAGAGATAACTTTTATTATTAAATACACTTCATTTCTCATCTGTGTAGAGAATGTAGAGTTTGACATGCTAATATTACAAAATGCAAAATCACACTGAATCACAAAGAAAATGTTTTGGAGTATTTATAGTTCCGCTGATGAAATTGTTCAAACAAACCAGTAATTTACACAGAAACAGCACAAGTGAAACTTTCTCAGGGGGACTTATCACTAAGCTTGTCCTGCTACACCTCACTGCAACATTAAAAAGTGTTGATCATAGTGAACATATCGTTATTATTCTCTCACATTAACATTATTCATGTAGTTCCACAGGGTCCTCTGCTGGGACCAATCATTTTGATGTTATAATGTCTGCTTTGTATGATGTCTGCAGACTACATTTAGATAGTGACATTAACCCTTTAGAGCCGGTCGGAGCGGGCACGCTCTGTTGTGCGTAACTATTTTTAAATCCCGGTAGCACTGCAACCACGTAAGCTAGCGCAATAATTTTTTTTGCATATGAAACCAGAGGAGCTGTACTTACATTTTATGCCATCAGCTTGTCCTAGGTCACAGTTTCCTTCCACATATAGCTTTGCAAAAACTGCATAAAAAGTCGTTTCTGGGACGCTTAGGACTCATATTGCACTGCTGGGAATAGTTTATTTTGATGCATATGCTGTTTTTTTTTGCAAATTTGCATTATAATATTTATTTTAGTTTTTCCTGCAGTATATGAAAATTGGTATATTTCAAAAATAAAACTATGAAGACACTTAAAATAAATTTCCTGTGGTGGGAAACTAGTTTGTGCAACTTTTTTGTATTTACAGTTTTGAGGGATAAGCCTCTTAAATTTCTCTAACTAGAAATATATGTTAAATATAAGTAAAGGTAAGTTAAGTAAGTTAACTTAAGTAAAGTAAGTCAGGATATAAGGGTTGTATTGATGTATAGTAAGTTAAAATACTCAAAAAAATGGGCCTACAGCATGTAAAAATATAAGCTAAGCTCTGGCGGACTTGGTTCTATGGTAGGTCTTAAAGGGTTAAAATGTATTCAGTTGAATTACTGTCCACTGAGTCTGAGTCAGATAGATGGAGACTATAGATTTAAATGGTAAATGGCCTGTATTTGTATAGCGCTTTACTAGTCCCTAAGGACGCCAAACGACTTTACACCTTCAGTCATCCACCCATTCACACACACATTCACACACTGGTGATGGCAAGCTACGTTGTAGCCACAGCTGCTTTCATGATTTCAAGGATGAATTTCAGAGAATCAGAGCTAAGAAACCAAAGCAAGAGGGGAACTACAAACATGAGG
This sequence comes from Oreochromis niloticus, assembly GCF_001858045.2. Lineage (NCBI taxonomy): Eukaryota > Metazoa > Chordata > Actinopteri > Cichliformes > Cichlidae > Oreochromis > Oreochromis niloticus. The sequence continues at coordinate 224,009 of NW_020327098.1, forward strand.
ACAGACCCATAATTAGGCCAAAGACACATTAAAGGAATTATTACAGGTTTAGAAACAGGGATGGATATGAAGGAGCTTAGCATGAATTTGCATTGAGGAAAAGATATCAACGAGCATCAGAGGTGAGGAAACAATTAGGAAACCTAAAAGGATGTACTGGCAGGAATACTGCAGTACTTTAGGAAGAGCTGCACCAATTCAGAATGTGTGGAGTACAGTTAAGAACATGAATGCAGACAGAAACAACGGAGAATGATTATGTTAAGTTGTTTATTCTCTAAAGAAATGGAGCAGGAGTGCATGCAGAGCTGGACATGGGCTGTATATACATGCGTGTATCTGTGTTGTCTGTGAGCAGAGAAAACAAAGCGCTTTTGCTTCTCCCACAATGATTGAAATATAAATGTGTAGTTTACATAATACCTGTTAAACAGCTACAATAATAATGATACTGTTTGCTTCAACAACAACTCCTCTCGACACACATTAACAGGCCATGCAATAAACTAATAACCACAAAGGTCCTGACAGGTAATAAACCTGTTATTACTTACAGTGGCTTCATAAATGCACTGATGGAAATGTCCAGTGTATCATCAGCCAACCAGTCCTGTTACTGTTACTGTCCTGTTACTAACTTCTTCACCATAAAGTGTCACCATCAGGCTTCAACAGCGTTTTCCAGTATTAATAGTATTAATGGGCTACAGGAAGTATGGATTGGGAAAAACGTAGAGATGCTGGCCAAACAATTTGATCAAATCCACAATGGGAATAACTGAAGCGATGAGGGCTGTTAAATCCTCCCAATTCTTTCGATCTTTGGGCTGAAGGAAGGAAAATACTCGGTGCATAAATGCTCAATCAACAATTATTTTATTCAATACAATTCAACACTTTTGAGCACAAACCATCTGGATGGGGAGACATGCATGCAGAGAGTCACAGCAAATCTCAAAATGGTGGAAGGTTACTCAAGCTCTTATAGAGATTGAAAATGTGACGTCAATCAGGGGTAAAACGCAAAGGATTCTTTGAACTCGTGGCAAGAGGTACTAGCGCACGCAGGCTTTCAATTGAAATCAGTTACGCAGCAATAAAAAGAAACACAAGAATGGCAAGAAGCTGTTGTATTATTAACTGCAATAGCCGGTCGCATGACAGCCACAGGAAGTCGACAGGTAAGGAGATCAGTTGTAATTGGATTATGTCGTTGACGAGAAATTGTTTAAGCCATGTTTCCAAAGTAACAAAGAGCCGACGGATGGCCTGGATTGCAGCCATTCGAAGACCAAATATAACGTCCCAGAACACTCCAGCTCACATGTTAGTCTGCTCCAAGCATTTCCACAAAGGTCAGTGTTTTGTAGCAGTTAATACGTCATTTTTCATAACATAATTGGTGATATAGGTTGCAAGCAAATCTGGCGCTGAACAGAAATTGTCGCTATGCTCCTTTGTTTATTGTGCATAAATAGTGAATTGTCCTGACACAATATTGCGTTTTGCTTCTGTTATTACCACGGTACATTGACAAAAACATATACTTTTATTCACAGGATAAAACAGTTGTTTTGTATCACTAATTGTCCAGTGCGATTACAACATACAATATTATTGTCACTGCTACATTTCTGTAATGCGTACCAGAGATTATTTCCACTACTAATTAATTACCGTTGAGCTCAAAGGTCCTATTAATAAACGGTTAACGAATGTGTATTTATGAAGACGATTTGTGAGACTGGTAAACTTACCTTTGTTCATACGATGGTCTTTCGTTCTACACGGTGCATTTCAAGGTCCTGTACCCATCCGTCGGTAAACTGTACCCGGGCTTGTTGCAGTGACCTGAAATTACTAAACTTCATGAGTGTATGCACTCACTCCAAGAACTATATAATTATAAATATGAGCTTGGTCAAAGTTGGGCAGCACGCTGACGTCTTTTGTCCACTCCGTGTGCTCGTAAGGGTCTGACCCTCTCACTCCTTTGATTTTTTTCCTCATATGTTTTCTTTGACTTTTCATCAAGTCTGTCTTTGTACGGTCCGGCATTGTTCTCCTTAGTTTTGTACATTCATTTTTTGGGGGGCAAAGAAAAAGTAAGAAGGTATTGGAACGGGAGAATGAACGTTTTGCGGTGCTGCAAATGCTTGTGTTTGATGCATTGCTTTGATTGTTTTGCCACGAGTACCCGGCATGCAATGTGTGAAAGTCACGTGGTCTGTCAATCTCTATAGCCTCTGATGGCCCCCACCTAGTCGTAAAAACCTAAACATTCACATTCTTTCTCTCTTACAGCGCCTAAGTGACGGCCTTGGCTCCCTGTTTTGTCTCCTCCAACAGAGGTGGGGGTGGGGCTCCTGTGGAATGTGCTCTGTCCTCTCTACTATCAGCCCTGACTCTCTACACACAATATTCTCTTCATAACTCAGCAGTATCATGCATCATAAAACAATATCAATTATTCACAATAAATCAGCAGTCTAATGTAATACAAATCAGTTTAATAACTGTAATAGTTATCACCTTTTTTAAGTCAGGAGAATAATGCAAACTAAAACTACATAATAATTTCACAATCTTTAATTAGGGGTATAACATAGCTGCTTTGAATTCAAACATTACAAACTGAACATTAGAACTATCCTCCTCTCCAGGATTTTCCCGATTTAACATTTCAATATGATTCACTTTTGTTCTCTCACATCTGCCTTGTGAGATTATTATATTATCTTATGCTCTAACATCTCATGTAGGGAAAGTCATGGAAAGAATGACAGTGGACAGACTGATGTATGTGACTCAAAGAAGGCAGCTGTTTGCACCTTCTCAGCAGGGGGAGGAACACCATGGACCCAGCAGTCAGTCACAGTCAGAGATAAGGAAAGCTCAGTGCATTAGGAGATGAGGTGTGGTTTGTATTAGCCAACTTAAATGATGGAAATGAATGAGCTGTTCCTGGTTAATATTCTGTGTTTGCTAACAGTATTACAGACCCAGGCCTAATCTGTCATCTGTTAACACGTCCAATATCTCCTCATTTATTGGTGGATAATCCACTAACATGTTTTAATGCACAAGTTCATGTGATTTCTGTGTGCTGATAACATCCAGTCTGTTCTGTATGGACATAAAATCACTCAATGAAACCAGACGAGGTCATTTCTGGAGAAGTTGTGGCTACTGCCAGACTCTGTCTGTGGCTCGCTGCTGCTGATACAAAGTTGGAGGTAAACAGGTCGGCTAAAAAAGCTGAAGGGAGATGGCTCATAGACAAGTGACCGCCATATTATATTATGTGCTGTACCTGAGACAGTGGCCACTGTGTACCTAATAAAGTGTCAGCCATGGTAAATGTGTTTCCAAGAGGAGAAAACCAGCTGGCAGCAAAGGCAGGGAGGTGTCCTTTCCACCTAAACAGGAGAGGAATATAAAGATGATGAAGGTGACAGTTTGAATCAGTCATATTTCATTCAACACAGTGATGCACTGACAGATCCAGGATCATCAGCAGTTTGATCCACGTATGGATTGAAGTGTATTTGTGAAAATGTTGGACTGTTCCTTTATCAGTGTGTAACAGTGTGTGTATGAGAGCCATGTAATGTCCATGTGTGCATGCTGACTGTGCTGCTCTGACCCCCCTCCTCCTTTCAGGGTGGAGCCTGCTGGAGTCCGATGGTTGAGACCAGGTCTGAGGAAGTGTAAGTGTGTTTTTAATGGGATTCATGAAAACAAAGCAGCACACATTCAACCAATGTTCCCTCTAATTTTTCATGTGTCTGAGCGAACACACAAACTCCCTGAGCGGTCCCTTGGACCACTGTGAGCAACAGCAGACGTGTGCACTGTGGTCACACCAGCATCGAATCCATCCAAGTTACATGTGTGGCAGCACGAGGTGGAAATAAAGTAAATACTCTTCAAAGTTTTAAAAAGACAACGCCACCCTGGGAATTTCACCCAGAGAATACTGGAAGTAACACTAAATCACCAAAAAGGCACTTAGGTTCGCTATACTCAGTACAGAGACGAGGTTCAATGATAAACAAATTGACAATTTATTAATAATTATTTAAAACACCATATAAAAGCACAATCATAAATATTCATGTACAAATATGCTTAAAAAGGTATTCAGAGCTGAGGCTTACCAGTGGAGGGGAGGGATGCCACACACAAACTAAAAAAAAGAAAACACACCAAGACACGTGCAGCACACTATCACACACTCACACTAATCAATTAAACAAGGCAGGTGTGTACACTCAGAAGATCCCACCACCAAGGCACCCTAGTCTCCTCCACGTAGGCACTCCGCATCTGAATAAAAGAAATAAAGAAAATTTTAATATATTACAACAAAACTAATATGTAGCGCTGGGGGATAACCCAACTGCAAGACCACACTGATGATCTACAGCTAGAAAAAGGGCCTCCCACCAGTGGCGTAACAAAAATCCAAACTGCAAATCAAAACAGCAGAAAAACAACATACAATCTGGATAAAACTGTAAAATATGGAGCAAACGGAATCGCCGTATTGCTCCAACTTGCCGTCTACACGACTACAAGTTAACGGTCAATCAATATGCACGCCAGCTGACTCCCATAACCGGCATGCATATGGCTGCTGTCCACGCCGACGTCCACTGTAAAAGCTGGCAGCAGCAGGAAAAGAAATCTCACAACGGGAACAGACGGTAAAAGCACAGCAAAGCAAAGCAGCAGTACTTCAGTTCGCGTAGCTTGGCGCAAAACTAAGGCCCACACTTCCTGCAAAGCATAATAAATAATTACTATAAAAGAACAATAGAAGGCAGAGATCGTAACAAAAGTTGATTACGTACCGAGTAAGCCGTGTCATAAAACGTGAGCAGAATGGCTCAGAGGAGGCTTCTACAGCTACGACCTACAAACAATAGCCGTTTACCACCAAGTAAGGTAATATACACACTACAATGAGTAAACACCTACCAGCCGCGATGGAGGCTTCAGAAGAGTAACCCGCAAATAATCTCTGCAACACCAAAGGGAAGTCAGGTGACCAAAAAGGAGATCACAGGTAAGCGATCCAGGGACACTCAAATGGCCACTATTTATACTAGCGCCCCCTAATGTGCCAGGCTGAAAGTGGGTTGGACCGAGGGATAACATTCATCCTGCCACACATGGTTTATTAAAATCATCAAATTACAACATTTATGTTAGACTACTTTTAATTAACTGCTTTAGCCCACTTACAATGAAAATTGAAAAAAATCTTGTTCATGACCTGTGTAGTATGTTAACATTACTGGAAGTAAAAATAACTTGAACTCCAATTTTGAAAACAAAACTTTCTTTCTTTCTTTCTTTCTTTCTTTCTTTCTTTCTTTCTGCATTGCATGCTGGGAGTTTGGTGGTGGAGCATGGCGTGAGTAGGATAGAGAGACTGACAGCCATTGTTTGTTTGTTTTTTTGTTTTCTCTTTGGGTCACATTTCTATTATTATATAGTGGGACTGTTTTCTCTGTTAATTATTGTTTTGCGTCTGTGGATTTGGGTTAGAAGTGACGGTTTCTTGGGGGCCTTCGTGTCAACTCCGCAGGGATGGCGTCCTCAGGGACGCCGTCCCTGTCTTTGAGACACGGAGTGAGAGTGGTGCCACAGCCCAGCACGTCAGTGGAGCAGGTGCTGTTGGCGGTTGGTGTCAAACTGGGGCATGGTAACATTGCGTACGCCTCCCGTATGAATAACAGAGTTGTTGTTTTTGTTAAGCAACCTGATTTGGTTTTTTCACTTATTGAAAGTGGGATTTCAATAAATGATGAGTTTTTTCAAGTTTCCCCCTTGGCGGTGCCGTCCACACAGATTACACTGTCCGGAGTTCCGCCCTTTATATCTAATGAAGCCCTGGTACAGGAGCTTAAACGCTTCGGAAGAATGGCCAGTGGATTCAAAACTGTGAGTTTGGGGTGTAAGGACTCTAAGCTTGCGCACGTTCAGTCTCTGCATAGACAGGTGTTTATGTATCTGGACTCCCCAACTCAGTCACTGGATGTCTCTTTTCGTGTTAAGCATGAGGAAGGATATTATATGGTGTATGCAAGTTCGGGTGTGATGAAATGCTTTGAGTGTGGAGATGTGGGGCACAAAAAGATCGCTTGCCCACACAGGCAGCAGGAGGCTGGAGCGGCTACAACAGCGGCCGCCGTGGTGGCTGCTGGACATGGAGGCAGAAACAGGCAGGTAGTGCTGCCTAGCACTGCTTTCCCTGCGCCGGTAGAATCGAGAGCTTCTGTTAACGTTTCAGGTGAGATGGAAAATGACGTGAATGGTAGTGTTTTGGCGGTGGGTGCAAGTGAGTCTGTTGATGAATCTGTTGTGCAGAAAGTGGGGTCTAGGGCCGGGGTTGGATGTACGACAGCCGTCAGTGGTGACGCTCACGGCGTGTCAGCTGGCACTTGCAGCTCTGAGTTGGAGGGTTTGCCTCAGCCTAGTTGCAGTTCAGTGGCTATAATGGGGTCCCAAGTGAGTCAGGAAAACTTACAAGATGATTGCAAGACTGTGGAAGAAGCTGAACAGGTTGGATTGGGGAGAATTGTAGAGGGACAATCTACGACACAGGCTGGTTGCCATGGTGACAGTGTGGCGACCATGGAGTGCGATTATGAATCGGATTCCGATTGTTTTTCTGTTGCGGAAAGTGTTTCCCAAACTGAAAATTTGTACTCCTTAGAAGAAATTAACTCATTCTTGGACGATAGTTATGGGAGATCAGTTTTGGTAACGGACTATTTTCCTGACGTTGACAAGTTTATTCAGTCTGTGAAGACAATACAGAAAGTTGTTGGTGTGGATCTCCTGGATGAGAAGAAGCGATATCGCTTAAGGAAACATGTTACTAATTTAAGAAGGGGGAAGAAAGCGGCTAAAACTAATTTGAGGAAAAAATGAGATCTCTCTATTAATCGCAGGATGGTCAGACATCACTTGGTGTTTCTTATATACTTTTTCTTCTTTATTGGTTTTCTTCCTTCTCTCAATATGGCAAATCTAAGGGTGGCCTCTTTGAATATGAATGGGGGGAGGGATGCACGGAAGAGAGCTTTGATTACTGAAATTATTACACAGAAAAAGCTAGATGTCATCTTTTTACAAGAAACCCATAGTGATAATGTTATTGAAATAGAATGGGGGTTAGGCTGGATGGGGCAATGCATATTTAGTCATGGACCTAATTGCTGTGCAGGGGTCGGGATCTTATTTTCGCCAACTCTAGACATTCGAATTTTGGCAAGTAGTGAATGTATTAATGGCAGGATTTTACACGTAAAGGCAGAAATTCAGGGTGTTGTCATTCATTTTATTAATGTGTATGCATCAAATTATGGTCCAGAATGGAAACATCAATTTAAAATGTTGGAAGGCAAGTTAAGTGTTATAGATTCCAATGAATGTATTATTTTGGGTGAGGACTGGAATTGCTGTGTTGATTGTACGCTGGATAGAACTGGCGAGGAAACGCATTTCGAGTCTTCTAACTTCTTGTCTCATGTTTTGACCAAGATGGACCTGTTTGATGTGTGGAGAAGAAATAATCCAATGAGTAGGCAGTATACCTGGGTCAGAATAGCGGAGGGTAGATGCCATGCAGCTAGGTTGGACAGGTTTTATTTGTCTGGGTCTTATAGCACTTGTGTTGTGAATTGCCACATTGTTCCTGTTGGGTTTACAGATCACCACATGGTTTTAATGGAACTGGTTCTTACTTTTACAGGGACACGGAAATCTTTTTGGCATTTTAACACTAAACTGTTACATGACTTTACTTTTTGTGAAAATTTCAAATTGTTTTGGGCATTCTGGAGATCAAAGAAACATGATTTTCCATCTCTGAATGGGTGGTGGGAGGTGGGGAAAGCCCAAATTAGGAATTTCTGCCAGCAATTTACTTCTAAATCCACTCACAACGTTAGGAGGGTGATTCGGCAACTGAAACAGGAAATAACAGACTTGGAGAGTGTTTCTGTTAGTCGCATAATCAGTAGGATTTGCTGTATCATAAAGGGATGGAGTTACGTACTCTTCTTCAGGAGAGGGTTAAAGGGGCTCTGATTCATGCTCGGTTTACAAAGCTTAGAGATATGGACGCACCAACGACATTCTTTTTTAATTTGGAGAAGTCAGTCGCACGGAGGAGACAGATGGTCTGCCTTCGTCTGCAAAACGACCGAGTTACAACGGAACCAGCTGAGATGAGAAGACTTGCAAGGGAGTTTTATGCTAATCTCTTTTCTAAAGCTACCTGTGATGAAGCAGTGGTAGCAGAACTCCTTCAAGGGCTTCCTCACCTCACTTCAGAGGATCAGGAAACTTTAAACGCAAAGTTGATGTTGGAGGAGCTTACAACGGCGGTTACACAGATGGCATCAGGGAGATCTCCAGGAATAGATGGTTTACCTGCGGATTTTTTTTAAACATTTCTGGAATGTATTGGGGACTGATCTTCTGGATGTGTTTAATGATTCCTTTGTTAGGGGTACACTTCCAGCGTCTTGTCAGCAGGGCATACTCTCTCTGCTGCCTAAAAAGGGGGACCTTGTCTTGTTAAAAAACTGGAGACCAGTGACTCTTTTATGTACGGACTATAAAATTCTTTCAAAGGTGTTATCCAACAGGCTGAAACGTTTTATTGACCTTCTGATTCCGGTGGATCAGTCTTACTGTGTTCCAGACAGGTCTATGTTGGACAATTATTTCTTATGAGAGATGTTTTTGCTGTCTGTGAGTTATATGACCTAAATGTGGGGGTTATCTCTATTGATCAGGAGAAGGCGTTTGATCGTGTGGATCATACTTTTCTTTTTTCCACCTTGCAAGCATTTGGTGTGGGAAATGTTTTTCTTTCTTGGGTGAAATTACTTTATGCCAATGCTAGTTGTGTAGTGAAGGTGGCAGGTGGGTTGAGTGACCCTGTATCAGTTCATAGAGGTATTAGGCAGGGTTGTCCCATTTCAGGTCAGCTATATAGTTTAGCAATTGAACCCTTTTATTTAGATTGAGAGGAAAATTAAAAGGTTTTATCCTACCGGGTGTGGGTCACAGTTCTTCAGTAGTTGTTTCTGCTTTGCTGATGATGTTAATGTCTTTATTAGTGATCAACATGATGTGAATGAACTGAGTGGGAGCTTAACTATGTATGAAAAGGCTTCTTCGGCCAAAGTTAACTGTGGAAAAAAGCGAGGCCTTATTGGTGGGTAAATGGTGCGTGGAGCGCAGTCCAACCCTGCCAGGGAATTTGTGCTGGGGAAGGAATGGTATTAAGACACTGGGACTTTTTATAGGTAATAACCAATTTCAGAGAAAGAACTGGGAGGGCGTACGGGAAAAAGTTGAGTCCAAGTTGTCTAAATGGACATGGTTGCTACCCCAGCTGTCATATAGGGGTAGGGCTCTGATTGCCAATAATCTGGTTGCCTCATCCGTGTGGCACAAGCTTGTGGTGTTGGTTCCACCTGCTGGGCTGGTTAAAGATGTTCAGCGTCTCATTGTGGATTTTTTCTGGTCCGGGCAGCATTGGCTTAAGGCATCTGTACTCTTTCTTCCCGTGTCAGAGGGAGGTCAAGGACTTGTGGATATCATGGCCAAGACCACTGCCTTCAGGCTACAAACCGCTCAGAAACTGCTTTATGGACGTAGTTACTGTTGGCTGCCCTTGGCTCTGCTGCTTCTCCGGAAAGCTGGATATCCTGGACTGGATAAGCATCTGTTTTTGCTTAAAACAGCAGAGCTTGAGATGACGGGTTTAACGCCTTTTTATCGTTCAGTGTTGGATGCTTGGAAACTGCTGAAGATTTTCCGTGACCCTGACCCTAGACCTGGCCTGTGGCTTTTTGAGGAACCATTGTTTCACAATGACTTTTTTGTATGGGGTTGTTTGCTGTCATCACCTACAATAAGGACCAAGTTCATTCAAGCTGGGATTGTGAAACTGGGTCACCTCGCAAGACTATCGATAGAAAGGCTGTGCGACCGTACTAACATCAAGTCCACCAGGATCTTAAAGAGGATCCTTGATGAGGTCTGGGAGTCCTTACCCGTGTCACTGAAAGTATTTGCTGGACGCTGCACTCTGGCTGACCAGTGGCGTAATGGATATGAGTACGTGTTTCCAGTACTTTCAGCTGCACCAGCTTTTGATGGCTGGCATGAGGAGGATGGACTGCTTCTCTCTTTGAGAACACCGGTGTTGGGTGTTTTCAGTTCATGTGGGAAGAAGCACCTGTATCAAAGTTGTGTTAAGGTGCTGAACTTGTGCTCACTAGCAGGGGTCAGGGAGTCGAGGTGGACTCAGTTTTTTGGTTCAGACCTTGCCCCGAAGGGCAGATGGAGGGTCCTGTATAAGCCGCCCGTTGAGAAACGGGTGGGTGACCTCCAGTGGAGGATTATACATGGATTGATAGCTACGAACAGCCACAGAGCTCACTTTGACCCGACTACTAGGGGTGGGTGTCTGTTTTGTGAACAACAGGAGTCGCTGGAACACTTGTTTTTGTCCTGTGCAAGGTTAAAAAGCCTGTTTAGTTTATTGCAGGAATGGGTGGAAGCCCTGGGTGAGCAGTTTTCTATGGCTGTTTTTGTTTTTAGTCTTAAGTACAGAGCTTCTAAAAAGAAGGCTCATGTCTTAATCAATTTCCTTCTTGGTATGGCTAAGTTAGCAATTTGGAAAACAAGGAAGAATAAAATGCTTGGGCAGGGTTGGACTGATGCCGCACTTAGTTTTAAGGGGTTAGTTGCATCGAGGTTGAAAGTGGAGCATGCTTTTTATAGTGTAACTTGTAATCTACAGATGTTTACGGATTTGTGGTGTATCCAAAATGTTTTATGTTCATTGGGGGAGGATGGTGCACTGGTTTTGCGTTTTTAAGGTACTGTTATTATTCAGTGTATTTGTTTTGCTACCTACACGTGGACCTAAGTGTGTGGGGGTTTGGGTGTTTTTATTGTGATGTTTCCTTTGACTTTGTGAGCGGTTGTTTGTATTATTGAATTGTGACATTAATAAATGCGCCTGTTAAAGGTCTTTCTTTCTTTCTTTCTTTCTTTCTTTGTTATAAAGCTCTGACTTGTATTATGAGTCTGTGGTCTGGGAGAGAGTCTGTAACTCTCTGTCTGCAAAATACAGGATATAATGACCAATGTTGGGCAATTAATTATATAGTTACTTCTTCAAAAAAGTAACTGAGTTTTACAAACAAGAAAGTTTTTTGCAGCTGTTTACCTAAAAATGCATCCAAGACATTTTTTTAAATAAACATTTCAAACTATTTACAGAACAATCAGCTGTTCTGCATCAAATTTGATGCCACACAAATTATTTGTGCCACTCCAAAAAATAATTTGTGTCCACTATGAGATAAAGGAGAACAACAGCCTGATACCTGCAGGCCTGACAACAGGAGACGTATCACTGCTGTAACACCTGTAACATTCAGCAGTCGTCTCAGTGTTCTGACACACACAACAAAACTATTGACTACACTACACACTAACTACACACTAACTACACACTAACTACACAAGATTTGTGCTAAACGTCGCAAATCTCTCACATCTCAAAACACCGCCATCACTCCTAAAACTTCCCCCTCCCTAAACAACTAGATGCCACGTTGCCATATCATTTTTTGATTGGTCCACATGGTACATTTTTCTACCAATAGGAAAGGGTTGGGGGGGGGGGGTGTTGTTTTTGCTCACAGGCGGAGAGTGCTTTTGAGTGTTTTCCTTATAAAATGCCATTTTCACCGTTTCTTCCCGCAGTAAATATAAACAACGATAGTATTCAGGAAGAAAACCAAACATTGCAGATATTTTTATCATAACTCTGGTTTTACGTGGCCGATCAACACAATTTAAAAACTGGTATAAAGTCCACACTTTTTGCGTCAATTGTTCCGTCTGTCCTGCTCACATCTCCAATGGTTGTACACGTTGTCATTAACGTTGCTTCACTCCACATCAGCCACGCCGCTTTGCTAGCTAAAACACCGGTGTCGGCACATAAGGACGCTGTCATAGCCTGTCAACCACGTTGATTAGCTGCATATATACCGTGCCAGCAGTGCGCAATTGCGCACACGCGCAGCTTAGAGGGAACATTGCATTCAACCATCTTCATCATGTCAGGAGTCATCATCAAAGTGTCAATCAATGAACAGATGATGGATCAATAACTGCAGCTGGATTGTGTTTGTTCTCTCCATCAGATTCCTGTCAACTCACAATCGACACAAACACAGTTCACACAAAGCTCCAACTGTCTGACAACAACAGGAAGGTGACACATGTGGAGGAGGTTCAGTCATATCCTGATCATCCAGACAGATTTGATGGTCGGGCTCAGCTGCTGTGTGAAAATGGTCTGACTGGTCGCTGTTACTGGGAGGTCGAGTGGAGAGGAGACGTTTATATATCAGTGAGTTACAGAAGCATCAGAAGGAAAGGAGGCGGTGCGTTTGGAGGGAATGAGCAGTCCTGGAGTCTGAACTGCACTGATAATGGTCCTGTTCGTGTCAGGCACAATAACAGAGTAACATACATCCCCTCCTCCTCCTCCTCCTCCTCCTCCTGTGTCTCTAACAGAGTAGCAGTGTATGTGGACTGTCCTGCTGGCACTCTGTCCTTCTACAGAGTCTCCTCTGACACTCTGATCCACCTCCACACCTTCAACACCACATTCAATGAACCTCTTTATCCTGGGTTTAGTTTCAGGTCTCGTGGTTCCTCAGTGTCCCTGTGCTGAGTGGAGTGTAAAGAGTGTCTCCTGTTAGAGAAACACTCTGACTGTTGAACAGATAGTTCAGTCTGTACATGTCTGTCTCTTTCACTCACAAACACGTTTTCACATTCATGGATTCAATCAGTTGATGTTTGAAACTCTTCTAAATGATTCCTTGTAAACTTCTTCCTCTTCAGTCCTTTAAAGATGGAAGCTCCCATTATTCCAGAATCCACATGTTGTTTTTCTGTCTTTTTCCACTCAAAGCTTCACAGTGAATCTCAGTATGTTGTGTTTCTCTGAAGCTCCGTTCACAACCAGCTCCTCTGCATTTTCAACAAGTCTGAGCTCATTAAAATGAATCCAAATGTTTGATTTCTCTTTCTTAATGGGATGTTTCCAAACTCTCCACATGCTCTTACTGTTTCACTCATTGTTGGAAGCTCATCATGTGAAAATGAAAGCAGGTTTCTGTTTCACAGTGACTGAGATCTTCAGTAGGGGGTTGACATGATCCTGTACAGACCTCTGAGGAGAACCAAGGTGCTGTCCTCGTAGATAATTGGCAAACCTTCTGGAGGAAACCTGGTCTTGTTAGGAGAGACGGCATCCATCCCACTTTGGATGGAGCAGCTCTCATTTCTAGAAATATGGACCAATTTATTAAACTCCCCAAAATATGACTATCCAGAGTTGGGACCAGGAAGCAGAGTTGCAGTCTTACACACCTCTCTGCAGCTTCTCTCCTCCTGCTACCCCCCCCAAAAACCCGTCTCCATAGAGACTGTGTCAGCTCCCAAACAGACAAAAAACAAACTAAAAACCAGCAATAAACAATTTAAACATAAAAAATCACAAAGAAAGAACAATACAGTATCCACATCTGAACCAAAGAGTAAAACAGTGAAATGTGGATTATTAAATATTAGGTCTCTCTCCTCCAAGTCTCTGTTAGTACATGACTTAATAATTGATCAACAAATCGATTTACTCTGCCTTACTGAAACCTGGTTGCAGCAGGATGAGTATGTTAGTTTAAATGAATCAACACCCCCGAGTCATTCTAACTACCAGAAACCTCGAAGCACAGGCCGAGGGGGCGGTGTGGCAGCAATTTTTCACACCAGCCTATTAATTAACGAAAGACCCAGACAGACTTTTAATTCATTTGAAAGCCTGATGCTTAGCCTCGTCCACCCCAGCTGTAAAACTCAGAAACCAGTCTTACTTGTTATCATCTATCGTCCACCTGGGCCTTACACAGAGTTTCTCTCTGATTTCTCAGACTTTTTATCTGATTTAGTGCTCAGCTCAGATAAAATAATTATTGTGGGTGATTTTAACATCCATGTAGATGCTAAAAATGACAGCCTCAACATCGCATTTAATCTGTTATTAGACTCAATTGGCTTCTCTCAAAATGTAAAAGAACCCACCCACCACTTTAATCACACTCTAGATCTTGTTTTAACATATGGCATAGAAACTGAACATTTAACAGTGTTTCCTGAAAACCCTCTGCTGTCTGATCATTTCCTGATAACATTTACATTTACAATAATTGATTACACAGCAGTGGGGAGTAGAGTTTATCAAAGTAGATGTCTTTCTGAAAGCGCTGTAACTAAGTTTAAGAATATAATCCACCCACTGTTATCATCTTCAATGCCCTGTACCAACATAGAGCAGAGCAGCTATCTGAACGCTACTCTAACAGAGGTTGATTATCTTGTTAATAACTTTACCTCCTCACTACGTACGACTCTGGATACTGTAGCTCCTGTGAAAACTAAGGCCTCAAATCAGAAGTACCTAACTCCGTGGTATAATTCTCAAACACATAGCCTAAAGCAGATAACTCGTAAGCTGGAGAGGAAATGGCGTGTCACAAATTTAGAAGATCATCATTTAGCCTGGAGAAATAGTTTGCTGCTTTATAAGAAAGCCCTCCGCAAAGCCAGAACATCTTACTATTCATCACTGATTGAAGAAAATAAGAACAAAATTCCACAGGAACTGCTTGGGGTCATTTTTGACCCCACTTGTGGAAGAGTAGGGTAGTGATACAAAAACTGCATTTTTTTTAAATTAATGAAAAAATAAATAAAAATGCAAATGGCCTCATGTTACAAACATGTTTTTTGAGGAATACCTGGAATATGAATATATTACAACTTTGCATTTTAAAGATTTTGAAGAAAAACAACCCCTGGGGTCATTTTTGACCCCACGTGTGCATCTAAGGGTTAAGTAATGCAAAAATACACTTACATTACATGTCTTAAAGAATTCTGGGTCCTCCTCCCGCAGGTATACAGGAAGGGCATGAAGCACTGCAGTGCGTTTCACGTTGACATCAGGCGTCTCCTAAAAAGGGAAAAGAAAAGTTCATTGAACACAAAGTTTTCAGGTGTCATTCTTTGGGGAGAATACATGTTTATGAAACTGCATTGCATGTGACTCTACATAATTTTGGAGACATTTCTTTTAAGACAACCTTTCTGTCTCTTATGACAAAGAGTCTGTTTCTTACTCATTTGACAAAAATCCTACACAGTATTTTAAAATAGTCTTCTCCAGATCAGAGCTTTAATCTGTATAGAACACGGATGTTCAAAGCAAGGAAAAATTGAGTTTTTATCAGTGAAACTTTTAATTTGTGTTAATTTTATCATTATCAATAGTCACCTGAAGATCATAATGATTCAGGATGGTTCGCAGAGCCTCCGATATCTTGCCAGTCCGTGCAGCCTTCTGTCTGTATAGAGCCATAAGTCGTGGTGTGTGTCTGTCAAGTTCAGCGTAGAACTGGTTCCGCAGGTTGATGTTTGTGACTCGGTGGAACTCCGCACAAATCTAAAATAAAACAGGAACAAAAACAGAGCTCCCATTTAAGAACAGTTTCACAAATAAAAAAAATTGCTCCAACACAAATTATTTTAAGTTTTTTTAAGGCCAGACCAGACATGACATAGCTGGAGGGAGTCCTGTCAGCTCAATCAATAGAAAACTGAGATTTATGCTGACTTTGACACAGACTAAACTTTAAATGGTAACAACTACACACATGATGGAGCACAACAACCATCCAGCTATGAGCCTGCTGCGGTCCAGAGACACATGAGAGAGACCAGGGAGAGAATTAACAGCCTCAATAAAACATTGCAAGGCAGTGCTTATGTTTTTAGCTCGGCTGCTGCAAGCTAGCTACAGTTTCTTTTACAATACACACAGCACGCTGCTTCTAATCTTTGTTATCATTCTTTCAACAAACTTGGTCATTGGCAGATGATAGACAACAAGACTCATGGTTTACAGTTCCTGTCCAAAGAGCTGAGCCTCTGAGCTGTGATCTGTCTCCTTCCTGCTGAAACAGCTGCGGTCCTGAAAGCAATTAGCGCCACAAGAACTGCGCACCCCATCTTTGCTTTAGTATCCCAAGTTAAACTCAATCACAACGCTGGAGTGGTGGGCTAAACCTCCAGTCTGAATTGAACGCAGCTATCAACTGTTTTTTCATAGTTAAAAGCAGCTGATGTGCAGTGTACCTTTAGCTCACAGAGTGCTTCCAGGTAAAGCAGATAGAGCTTTATTTTTGTTATTTGGTAACCTGTGGACTCCATGTCCCGACACACAGGCTGGTGTTTGTACAGCTTCCACAAACACAATAATTTTGTATTTTTAGAAAAATGAATGCAATATAATCATAGTAAACACACGAACGCTCACGAACATCACCTACTGCCAACAGCGCATAACATACAACTCCCTTCAGTTACATCACATGTCCAGATTATGAAACTTTCAGTCAAAATTTGGGCTTCTAAACATTTTTAATTTTGAAATGCCCCAATCAACATATCAAGACGTTTTTTGGGGGAGATTTTATATGCATTTCAGCAACTACTGAAATCCGCACCTTAAGGGACTTAATGAATGGTTTCTTTTAAAAATTAAAAATGATTGAGTATTTTAACATCACCTGAAAATATTAATTTTTAATTGGCCCTACAAAAAATGGGAACTCAGTAACCAAGAAAATGGAGATTCTCTAAACACGAGCAAATACCACAGTAAAATTGTTGATTGGGATTTACACATTGGATGTATCCTCAGTGATTTGGTACAATTATACAAAATTATTTTATAAGAACTCAACAACTGATGAAACAACTTACTTATGTGACTAAATATGAAGTGTTATAACTTACCACAAAAGTTGAACTGTGCCACCGACCCTTGGTAGATCTGCACATGATAAAAAGATGCATTATAAATAATAACACAGCTATTAATAATTAAACTGGCGGAGTACATTTAACCCTTGAGCATCCCTTAAAATTTATACCCATCCTTTGCCCTTCGTACCCAAGCGGGTCCCCTGACAAAAGGTGATATAGCAATATCATATATGATTTTTTTTTTTTTTTAAATTTCATATCAGATCTTTTTAACAACTTCAGACCTTAAAACAGATCAAGTTTTTAATTATTTTTTAAATATTTTTTAGGTTTTTATGGCTTTATTGTCATAAAATATTGCGTATTATGGGTTTTTGGGGGGTGAAAAACCCATAATACGCAATATTTTCAAAAAATGAGTTGCAAATGGAAATATTTGGCATGAGGTTATTGCAGCCTTGAATAGGTAAATAATTCATAACAACATTGATTTGGATGCATTATTATTTTTGGAACAATAACACTTTATTGCAAAAACTGACCTGAACAAACTCAACAACAAAATAAACACAGATGTAATTTACATTTTATATCTAACATTTGCAGCACGATAATAATGCGCTGTTTGCACGATGAGCACTGCTTCCGCTTTTTGGAACACTGCTCTTTCTCAGCAAAAGCCTCCCCTAAATTGACTGTGCGCTTGCGTGCGCACGTCAGTGCATTTCGTGGCGTCTGTGCAGAAATGACTCGTAAGACCAGGCTACAAACTATTCTCACAGACTTCAAATGTGCACTTGAATCCAAGAAGATAGAAAACGATCTCTCTCTGTCTCTCCCTCCGGCTCTGTTTACGTGCCACTGGTAGAGTAAAGACTGCCCCTCCCCCATCTGCATGATTTTTTTTTATTTTTATTTTTTAACTAAAACAGGTCTTTTAACCTACAAATGTTTTAATGGCCACGAAGAAAGGACTCTTCTATAGATCTTTCAACTCACCTGTGTTTACTGTCTCCACGTGAAATGACTTGCAGTCAGAATTTATTTTTCTTCGGTCTTCAGCCTTGGAATAAAAAATAAAAATATTGAAAACCTTATCAGCACACTAAATATACAACACCTTGCTATATTTCAGTCTGGGTATTACTTTTAATTGTTTAAGATGGAAGTTGCCACTGCTAGCTACGTCACTTTTGAATGATGCTACTGAGAAGACAAACACCTGCCGAACAATGAGGCTGCTTTTGTAAAAACGCCAACTTTCTTGCTTTGGCAAGGGGTTGTTAAAATATCACTAAGACCCTTTCTTTATGTGTGATTCTTATTAATAATGTGTTTTTAATCGGTTAAAACTGTAAAACTGACGACATAATCTATGTTTGAAAAAGAGCGCGAACAACAGCGAACAACTATTCACCACCTGGGTCTGTGCTTTTTAACACAACAGCGCATTCGAAAAGAACTTATTGGCTGCAACATATTAATATACTTGCTTTTTTATGGAAAATAAACATAATAAAGGTTCCGTTTTACTTACAAGTTTCTCCAAATGTGCTCCCCAGTCGCTCGAGAAGGGCAGCCATATTGAACAGAATTTTCTGTCAACGTCGTTCAGGTCAGAGAGAAAACGTCATGACGTAGTTGACGTACACATGCGGAGCTCGAAAAAAAACATTTACTCAAAAATCATAATTAAGAAAGCAGTATTTACTCTTAACTTCTACGCCATGTATAATTATAACTGTTTGAATCGTTAACAGAACAGAAAAGTTTTAAGTTGTTTCAACTTTGTGAGGAATTTCAATTGTTATATCCACAAACTTTATAAGTCAGGTAGACTGTTGGGGTTTACAGTGTACTTCTTCTTTTTCTTTTTTTTCCAAGGCCAAAGTCGGCATCCATGCTCACAATCATTGTGCCATCAGTCTGAAACCAAACATCAACACTGGTTCATCCATTTCTGTCATTGTTGGAACCAAATCTTATGACAGGATTATTAACTTGGTTGTTATCAGTGAGACGACTCAACATGAGCCACATTGATTTCATGATGCTTTAACAATAATGCTTTTGAAATGATTATATTGTGGTGGACCACTAGAGGGCTCCACTCACACCCAGTGTTGAGGAAGTGTGTTGCTGAGTTTTGTGGTGCGATGTATTCAGTTGATGTTAGAGAGGAATAAAGAAGGAGTGAGAGCTGTGTCGTCCACGCTTACCTCCACAATATGAACTTCTATAAATAGTTGTAACCTTTGGACATGCTGGGCCTGCTGTCCCATCATCAAACAGGTTACAAAGACCAGCTGAGGTTCTATGTCTCAACTGGTAAAACTGGGAACTGATTCTCCTCCCAGAGCTCTGTAGAGCATGTTAACCTGTGGTAGAAACAGTAGAAGTAAAAAGGTTTGATTTATCAAACACTGGGGTTCATTTACAAGTGAAATCCAAGCAACTCAGCAGGAGACTGTTTAAGAGCATTTTAAAAGCTCAGCATCTTGAACCATCTTATCAGCTTAATAAATATTTGTGTTTAATGTCTATTAATGATGGAGATCATTAGATAACACCTCACAGACTGATCACCAACCCACTCCCGTGGACATAAGAGTAGAAAATATGATTTAGTGTCAACATTTAAGGACTGTTCAGCCTGAAAAATGTTGAACTTAAATAAAGTATTAAATGACCTCCAGAAAAGTCAGTGTTTCCACCGTAAAGTGTTGTAAACTCCCTCAGCAGAGACCTGCACTCTACAGAGAGATGGTGAAACAGCTCAAGGAGAGCTACTCAAAAGGCTGTCTTATATGGCGTTATATTTGTGCCACTATTCTGAGTGCACGTAAAAAAAATTTGAGCGCACGTAAAAAAAAAAAAAAAGGTGTTGCATTTTGAGGAGAAATTTATTTCAAGTAAAGAAAAGCTTCTTAGGGTGGCAAAGAAATCAAATAGGGTGGCAAAATCAAAGCCTTTTTTCCCCCCCAAACACATATGCAGGTGGTTACATATGGTTAAAATGATTCAAATGCAGTAAGTATACGCGTTTTTCATATAAATATAGTCTATAAGTTAATTATTTTCTGCAGGGGCGATTCTAGGATCAGAGCTTTGGGGGTGCTGAGCACCCAGAGAGCTGCCCAGCCAGGCAAGATAAACTTTACACGTCACGATGAGACTTCTTCCCCGTCTCTGTCAGTCCCTGCATCCTTAAATGTCTCCAGTTGTCCCGAGTTCTCTCTGACTGTCTCCTTGGTGCATTTAAACCCCTGTTCCTTCCTGTCCTCGTCGTCTGTTGTCTTCGTCTCTGTTATCAGTCATCATAATTTTACCATCTCTGTGCAAGTCTGCAAATTTCTTTATTAAATCATAAGATTCTTAAATTCATGAAGTCTCTCTCTGTGCCTGGGTCCTCGTCACAAAACATGACATCACTGTTTTGTACATTTTAACACAATTTAATCCCCACATTTGTGAAAGAAAAGCAAAACACTTTTTTGAGAAGTCTGTAACAAAACCATCAAATCTGATAAAGGTTATTTAAATGATGCTCATAGTGAGTAAGAAGTAAACTGAGTGCATGTTTTGGACAGAGATTCACTTTTAATGTGTATGTATAATATAATACAGATACATAAAAAACACTCCCAAAACAGAATAAATTATTACAAAATATTAATAAAAAACTATAAAAATGGAGGCAACTTTGCCTGTGGTAGAATGTATACAATGTATGAAAAAATCTTTACTGCAGATACTAATTTAACTAATTTAATAATACTAATTTTGTGTTGTAAGATTTATGAGTTTCATGCTTTCATAGTGGTACTTGGGAGAGCTTGACATTTTTCTCAGGTGGTACACACTGTAAAAAGTTTGAGAAACACTGATAAGTGTTTCTCTGCCGCATAAGTCTGTATGTGGTCCAAAAGTTGGCCTACCTATTACTGGCTGAGGTTTTAGTAGAGTTGTGGCTGAACCACATAAAAATATATCATTAATTTTAATCTCCCCAATCAATGATAATGTTATGTTGGAATGTTGTTAAAGAGGGTCAAAATGTTTCAACCCAGTTTGTTTTGCAGCTTCTGTATAGCAGCTTTAATATAGGGAGGACACAACTTCCTGACTGTGTGAGTAAAATCAGGTTTTTTCTCTTCGTCAGTTTAGCAGTTTCTGTTGTGCCTGTCACTGTTCCCTGTCTGTTTTCTTACCTGGTTCTTCCTGACCTTGTACTTTCTCCTCACGTTCCCTCTTTCCTCTCTCCCTCTTTGGACTGACAATCATACACAAATAGATTGTATTCAATTAGATGAAAAAATTACATTAATGTGAAAAAATTTTTTATTAAGATCACTAACGAAAAGTCCTCTCTCAGTGTACTTTCAACCAAAAGGCAAATAACCAAACCACATGAACATCTAATAAAAGATATAAATATTGAAACACTGATCCAACATTATCCTTTATTGATGGATCATTTGTTCTTACACTTTTACCTGAATGTGGCTCCTGTTTTTGAAAAAAACTTCCTTATATCCATTATGAACCTGGCTGTCTCTCTCTACACAAACACACACACACACACACACACACACACACACACACACAACAGGAGTTATAAGGTTAATGGGCATTCAGTCAGTTAGCTAGTTAGTATCCATTTCAAACAGGACAGTGGTAACAACAGAAGCTACTGACAGTTTTAAGTTTTAGATTTTAAATAGGCTGTATACATTTCAGTGGGAGCAACAGGACGGTCAAATGTCGCTGAATTTACTACAGAGTAGGACGGATTGTAGGGTAGCAAACATCGTCGGAAAACACGTTTTCAACACTGCAGGTTACCTGGGTGTAAGGTTTTTCAGCTAAAAAGAAACATGTTATGACTCCTATCTAACTACATAAAGAGTAACTGAAGGTTAAATGCTGCTAATATGTCCCGTTTTAATCCAGGCACTCCACCTCCGCTCCGCTGCGTCTCAGCTACCATCGCTCTGGCAGCAACGACCCTAGAGCCAGAGTGGGGGCGAGCTGGAACAAACCATTTTGGGAGGGGGGGGGTATACTATACTATGCTGCTGTCTGTACACCTCATGTTGTGTTTGCTGTTCTCTCAGAGTGTCAGGTGGAGGAGGGGGCGGAGTCTGTCCGGCTGCCTGAGGACACTCCGGTGGAGTGGTGGCACCGTCCTGAGAAGCCTGACAAACAGGAGCAGCATCACAGAGTGAAAGAAAGACGAGCGTGTGAAAAGCGGACAGTTCAGCCTGACCCTTAAACGCCCCACAGAGAGAGACAGATACAGCTGTGTGGCCTGGAGCCAGGGAAACATCATGGATGGAGAATCGTGCTGCTCACAGTTACAGCTGTTTGTTCACTTTCACTTGGTTCTCTTTCACTTATTATTTTATTGTGTTTCTGTGTGAAGCTGTCGTGTCTCCTCTGCAGGGACGCTTCAGGTCCAGGATCAAACATCAGGAACAGAAGCAGCTCCATTGATCCGACTCCTCTGATGGCTGATCAATCAGTTTGATCTGTTTGATTATGATCAGTGATGTCAGAGTGGAGTCAGTGTGATGTATGAAATATATCTTAAACTATCATAAACATGTTTTATCATATAACTCATTTTTCTACATTTTCTTCTACAGATCAGTTGATGTCAGTGTGTGCATGAAGGTTCTCCATCATCCAGGTCATCGTAGTCGAAGGAGCTTGGAAAGAAAAGCGTCTGGACTTCTTTAAGTTGCTTGAAGACGTTTCACCTTCATCTGAGAAGCTTCTTCAGTTCTAGGGCTTAAATCTGGGACTCTTCAAATGGTGGAGAGTCCCAGATTTAACCCTGTTGGAGTGTCCCCCTAAGATCCCTCCCCAGACGCCTTAACGCCCACTCACATCCTAGGCCATCTGACCTCAGGAAATCGCATGATAGGGTGAGAGACAAGCTTGTTCAAAAGCAGTTCAAAAAAGCGCCCCTCCGACAGCCAAACCCATCTGTTCTCTGATTGGATTGTTACATTTGTGATTGACATGACATTGACCAATCAGATGAAAGGAAGAAAAATAGGGTCAAAATTCGTACTTGTAACTTGCAGGTGTTTTTTTGGCTAAGTCCACACACAAATCTTTTTTACGCACACACAAATTCTTTTTACACATACAAATCCTGATTTACAAGTACAAAACTGATTTACAAGTACAAAATATTTATGACCACATTTTGAGCCCATACACTCACTCTCACTCCACTCCACGCCACCAGGGAAACAGATCGGGGTCACGGACGAGTGCGAGAACCTAAGCACAAGAGAACTGCGGTGAGCATAAACAGAGTAATCACACGACAAACGGGGTTTATCGGGGCTGTACTGACTAGAGTAAGTCCACAACCCAGCAAAGAAACCTTCTGAGCCTCAGCTTAAATAGCCCAGGAGTCCAGGTAATCAGGTAGATTCACGGCAGGTGCGTGGGCCAAGGGCGGAGCCCAGCTGAGCTCTGCCCAGGCAGACAGGTGAGAGACAGGAGAGAGAGACATATAACCATAGTATGCTAATAGCAAATTCTTTTGTCAGGTTTAAAGTGAGATCCTGCTTTAAGGGCAGCTTCATCTGCTGGTAATGACAGATGTTTCTAGTATATAAGGCTTGGCCAACAGTAGTAATATACCTGCGACATTTTTGCCCCCCCCCGCATCCCCTCACCCCCTCCCCTATCCCCCTGCGCGTTCATGTGAGGGCATGTGCGCATGAACGGACTTTTGCACGTACATGTGAGTTCGGTGGGTCATATGAGTTTACATGTGTTTAATAGCGTTTTATTTAATGAAACCATTATGTGTTTTAATTAAACTCCTTTTTAAAGGATTGTATAGGTCTCAGCACTGTTATTTAGACATAGATGATTTCATTTAACTAGTTTAGGGGTATTTTGCTTTTTCTTTAGTGCTTCGAACAGTCACAGGAGCAAATAGTTTTAAACAGAGCACAACAAACAACATGTATTCTTTTAGAAATAAACGGCGATATTCACACAAAGCATTTAATTTAACTAGTTTAAGAAGATTTCACTTTTCTAATAGTTTCATAGGCTAATAGTTTTCAAACAGAGTGCCACAAATAACAGGTATTCCTTTAGAAATAAACTCTGATACTTCTAAAACTTCAGATTCTTAATTCTGCAACAGTTAGACAGAGGGGGGCTTACAGTTAGACCCCCTACAGTCAGCAGAAGAGGTCATCCTTATCAAGAGCATCTCAACTGTACTTCCATAGTTTTCATTACAAACAGTGTCCTTTATCTTATCATGTCAGAGGTCAACTGAAACCAGGTCCAACAGAGCCACCAAAGGTTTTTTCACCTTTTATCTTTCCATTACACTTTCTACTGACCAACCGATCCTCCAAACAGGTTTCACCTTTGCTTACACCCCCACACCTTTATCTCTGAATCCAAGAATCCATTTCCTATTCCACCACCTCCTCCCCCCTCTCCACAGCTGCTGCAGGATCCTACAGGATCGGGGCTGTGTGAGGAAACCATTATTGACATCAAGCTTGCAACCCACCACCTGGTGATGTTGGCGCTAAACGACTTTCTACAGGATACATGCTACGGATGTCAAACAGCTCATCCCAGTCAGCTGCAACACAGCTGTCTGTTCGAATTGTCCGAGTATTTCTTTGATACCTACTATGATGATGTGATGATAAGGCTCAAGACAGACCGATTCATCCCCGCCATTCGCCTGTTTGTACGCTCATACACAGCCGCTGGGACTGGAACACAATTCAGCAGGATTGCAGAACACACCATGACCGAACTGAGATCATCACAACATATAGTATGCGCAATTAACAACAACATTGTACAGTTGCTAGAAGCAAGTAGTTATGACCGTCGCGTTAAACCAGCCATGCTTCGCATGATTGGTAACTACTGGGCTGGGAGACACCTGGTTTAATGTATGTTGTTCAGTATTCATTGTCTGTGTGAATGAAATAAAAAGACGTGTTAACACCAACATTTTAGTCATTTGTGTCTTGCATACATCGTGGAAAACACCTTGTATAAAATTTATCATGATCCGTCCCATCCTGCTGGTTTGGCCAGTTTAAATAAGCTCCGTTTAGCTACCGCTGAGGCAATAGGTGTAAAACCCTCATTATCACAGGTCAAACATTATTTAGAACGAGACGACACTTACACACTCCATAAACCAGGAGTGTGTAAGTGGTTAATGGAATCGACAAACAGTTTCAAGCCGATCTGGTTGATATGTCTGAATACATGACAGATAATGATAATGTTAGATACCTCTTAACATGTATAGATGTATTCTCAAAATATGCATGGGTTAGATGTCTCACAACCAAGACGGGCCCAGCCGTAGCAGCCGCATTTGAGGATATACTAGCTGAGGGAAGGATCCCTATGAAACTACAAACAGATGAAGGCAAAGAGTTTTATAATGCAACCTTTAAACAGCTAACAAAGCGATATAACATCAAACATTTCTCAACAGCTAGTGAGGTTAAATCTAGTATTGTTGAAAGATTCAACCGTAGCTTCAAGGGTAGAATGTGGAAGTACTTAACATCCGTCAACTCAAGGAGATATGTACACGCCATCCCCGAGCTCACACAGGCATATAATAATGCTTATCACAGATCTATCCATATGGCTCCGGCTGAGGTAAATAAGGATAATGAGAAGCTGGTCTTTAACACCCTGTACAAAACCAAACCTCAGAGGAAAGTGCGTTTTAAATTTAATGTTGGCGACACAGTACGAATATCGAAACTGAGAGGAGTGTTTCGAAAAGGATACGAACAAACCTACACCGATGAGATTTTCACAGTCAAAGAACGTATAGGGAGACAGCCCCCAGTGTACAGACTAGCCGATTTAGCAGGAGCGGTGTTGAAAGGCACATTTTATGAGCCTGAAATACAACGGGTGATTGTTGATAAAAACAAAACATTTAAAATTGAAAGCATATTGGCTAGAAAAAAAAGTGGGCCGGAAAAAGATGGCTCTAGTAAAATGGTTAGGATGGCCAACAAGTTTTAATTCATGGATTCCAGAAAAAGACATCATCGAGGTGTGATTAACCCTGATGACACAGCTCTGCAGTCATTCATTCAGCACCGTGCAGAGACAGAGTAAAGAAGGATGGATAAAAAGAACAACAAGGCAGGCTTTTATGTGACCCTCTTCTCGAATGCGTCAGCTCATGTTTACCCAGGCAATAAGATATCTATGTCAAAGACGTTAATCGACGACATAGAAATTGATTTGAAAGACGACCAGAATCAACACATACCCTTTTTATACGGTAAGGTGTTTGTCAAGCTACACTTCCGGCTGATAAGACATCAATTTTAAAAAAGAAAGGATGGGTGTCTACAACACAGACGAGACAAAATATCTAAAATATTACCTCGCGCAAGCTGGGGGTGATTTGGGAGGGTATATAGGGACCAGCACGCAATATGGCGCAGGTCTGGGCGGATTGTTCCGCAGCTTATTTAGATTTGCAGTACCGCTGTTTAAAAAAGGAGTCAGTATAGTCAAACCCCACCTAAAAACCACTGCGTCAGGCATAGTGTCTTATGTCATATCCAACATAACTAAGCCCACAACCACTAAGCAGGACGGTAACGGAGTGTATGTGTATACGCCCAATACTTCAAAAACCCCACCCACAGCACGCACACCGTCTAGAAAGCGTAAAACCACGAAACCAGGCAGAAGATCCAACAAACGGGCACCGTCACGCGGAGTGAAAAGACCCAGAACCAAGCGTTCAAAAACTACAGCATTTGACATATTCTAAATGGTGCTGTTACACAGTCAATCTGGAGAATGTGTAAAAACAGAGCTGGACCTGTTTACAGTTCCCTACACACAGACTAGCATTGAGAAAAGTGTGTTTATTGAAATACCTCCTGTTTCGGCAATCACTGATGGAGGCCCGATCGAGTTTTACATCTCATCGTCTGGTGAAGACTACCTGGATCTAAATGACACATATATCTACACACGTGTGAGAATCACAAACGCTGATGGCTCAAACCTGGCTAGAGATGCTAACGTGGGATTTATTAATTATCCCGGATGCAGCTTATTTAGTCAAGTCGATGTTAATTTGGGACACACGCTCATTAGTCAATCATCCAACACATATCCATACAGAGGTGTGATAGAATGTCTTATCAATTATAATAAGGACACTTTAGACACACAGTTCAGCACAGGGTTATTCTGTAAGGATACAGCGTCACACATGAATGACACATCCATAGAAGGGGACAACCAAGGCCTTGTGACCAGAGGCGAATATACAGCGAATAGCAGCATTGTTGAATTGATAGCTCCTGTACACGCAGATCTGTTTTTTCAAGAAAAACTGTTACTTAATGGAATCGACCTGTCACTGAAATTTGTGCGCTCTAAAGACGAATTTGCTCTCATGACAGCGGATGCCAATGCGTACAGAGTTAAAATTGTCTCAGCCAGTCTCTTTGTCAAGAAAGTTAGTGTATCACCGAGCGTCAGACTTGCACACAGCAAGGCATTGCACCATGCAAACGCAAAATATGCTATAGACAGAGTATCTTTAAAGACTTTCTCCATACCAGCAGGGTCTCGAATATCAACTAATGACAATTTATTTATGGGCAGGATACCTAAATTTGTCATCATTGCATTCATTGATAATGAAGCTTTTACAGGAAGTCCCACCCGTAACCCATTTAATTTTGAAAACTGTGATGTAGAATTCATTTCTTTATACGCTGATGGTCAGGCTTATCCTGCTAAACCGTTCCAGCCAAATTTTCAGAGAAAACAGTATACCAGAGAATTCTATCAGCTGATACAAACCACTGGAAGACATTTAAAGGACAGGTCACTTGCCATATCGCGTAACGACTTTGGTAACGGGTATACATTATTCTGTTTCAATCTGGAAGCTGACGAAGGACATTCAGGCAATGTATCGTTAATTAAAACTGGGAACGTGAGGCTTGAAGCCCGTTTCAGAAACCCGCTACCCCGCACAATGAACATCTTGTGTTATTCAGTATTTGATTCAGTCATTGAAATATCTAATATGAGACAGGTGCTCTTGGATTACTATTGAGACAGCAAACACGGTCATGAACACTATAGAACTAACGTCTGTGATCGGCAGGATTATCAATAAAAACACATATTTTCTAGGGGTGTTAGCCAGCGATCAGCTACCCAATGCACAGCTTCAAAGACTGCCTGCTATGGCTATTGTAAACACTCACCCTTCTACAATGCCCGGGGAACACTGGCTTGCTGTTTATATTTCGAGAGACAAATGCGGTTATTTTTTTGATAGTTTTGGAAACTCACTAGACCGTTTTCCATCAGAGATAAAGGTGTTTGTTCTAAAAAACTGTTCCACTATTTTATATTCAGGAAAACAAGTGCAGAATGACTTCTCCATCACATGCGGTCAACATTGTGTATTTTTTTTATTTCATATACAAAATGGTGTATCTTATTCACGTTTGCTTAACATGTATTCTACTAATTTAACTTGTAACGATGCTATGGTGTGTCGCTTTGTCAACAACATAGAGCCTGTGGCAGGATGTAGCGATTATGTATGTGTGCAACAAGGATACTGATGTGTACTAGTGGTTATAATAAAAGACGATATGAGAGCATGATTTAATCGAGTCAATTGTATTTATTATCAAAAATGTTGCATATATTATACAGACACATCATACAGACTTCAAGAGTAATAAAAACAATAATAGAAAAACTGTAATAAAAGAAAACAATGTAGTAATAATGTAATAAAGAAATCAAACATTATACAATAATAAAAACAATAATAGAAAAAACTGTAATAAAAGAAAACAATGTAGTAATAATGTAATAAAGAAATCAAACATTATACAATAATAAAAACAATAATAGAAAAACTGTAATAAAAGAAAACAATCTAACAGTTAGTGAAAAATTATGGTAGAAAAAAACAAACAGTCAATATTTTAGGCAGAAAAAACAACAACAACATTACAGCTGTGATAAGAAATAGTCTGAATTCAAAAATCCAACCACTCGACAGGACCACCCTTTAATTTATTTTTTTTATTCTTTATTTTTTTCTTTAATGTACTATCACGCAGTGAGACGCCCGGTGTGTTCTTTCTAGGCGTATGTTTTAAAAAAACAGTGTCTTCAGGCAGTGTGTGATCTGTTTTATACAACGCAAGGGTCTTACGTACGCCGGCATTGGATATGGCTGATAACGGTATGTTTAAATCTGAAACAGCCTTTAAAAACTCTGTCCAGCCTATAGGTCTGAAACCTTCAGAAGGTGTGTGTGTGGATGTGACGGCTTTAATCAGATCATAAATGTGTGAGCCCGGTATAGTGTGTTTATCGACAACAATTTCGCCTTTGTCATTGTAAGAAATAGTGTTTGGCGAACGGTTCAGAGCTGATAGAATGAGTTCTGCATTCCTCCTACTCCTTTTAGATATGTGTGTCAAAACATTCTCTGCGATAAAATCCTTCACACCTTTGGCGCCATAAGCAAGAGGGGTGTCCGCAGGAGGGGTTTGCGCCTCTGTGTTAAGCTGCTCCGGTAGGGATAAAGACAATATGCTCTTTTCACGGGCCCCTTGTCTCACAAGTGCTAGGTATCTTTGGAGAATATCGCTGTATTTTTTAGCTTTCTCATACACATCTATGTCTGATTCTTGCAACACCTGAAGCATTTCCTTGTCCAAGTCATTCTGAGCCTGTTGTCTGATGTTGCCTGTGTGCTGTGGCTGTTGCTTCAATAAGTCCAACTGATGTTGGGGCACCAAAAACATCTTTTGCACATGTTCCATTTTCACCTGTTTGCTATCAGACTGGTGATGAAAGGGATTGCAGCCCCTAATAACGGCAGTAAAAACCCTCCAGATTGGTTGATTGTCTTTCTCTTTTTCAAAGTTTTTATTTTTTTGTCGGCAATCAGTCTGGTTAGAGATTTTTTCTTTTTTAGCTGTTTGTACTGTTGATTGGTCAGTGGAATGTTACCTTGCAATACGTTAAAGGCTATCTCACACAATGCATTGATGAAATCCAAGTTTGCATTGCTAATAATAACTGCGTAGAGCCGGCGGAGACTTGTATATCAACTCCAACAGAGACAGATTCCTCCGCATGCGTGATGACATCCTTTCACCTCTTCACAGTTTTTTGTTTTGGGATATAAACAACCGGACGGTCTGACAGTAAATTTGTTCTGAGTCTTAAATAGTCCGGGGTCTTGGCTTTATAGTCTATTAAAAGATACCCGTATGTTGCGGATGTAGCATCATTAAACGCTTCTAAAAAATATTTAGTATTGCCGGGAAACATTTGTCTACCTAAAAGCATGATTTGATATTTATCTCTAGGATTTTTAAACAATATTAGGTAGTTAGTGTTCAAGGAAATAGTTCTACTGGATTTTCCTTGAATAAACAAATTCTGAACCAGATATATACAACTCAAATTCCTATGATGCACATACTTTGTGAACACGTTTTGTACTTCTAAATTGTTAGCGGCATCGTTCATTACATCGTCTATAATTAACAAATTGTTCTTGTCTATAGGCAGAAGGGTGTCATCAGCCAGAGATTCGGGTATACCGTTAACAAAGTTTATGTCTCTTATCTTAAGAAGTTGGTCATATAAAGGCTGCCAGCATGAGTATATATACACAATGTTATCAATGTTGTGCGAAATAATCCCGGATGCATTTTCAATGACATTTTTGACAAAAAAAGTCTTGCCGCAGTTACTGGGACCACTGACCACCATGCTGAACGGGTGCTGCAACCTAGCGTCAAACCCCTGATCTAATTTAAAATCCATAAGGCAGGGTTGTGTAGTCTGGGAGCACACGGCGCTTGTTGTAGACAACTTTAAGCTTCTTCACAACGGATACATTCTTCAAATGAAGCTTCTTTTTATCGCGTTTGATATTATCAGACACAGCCACTAGGTGTGCATCTGAAACCTGATTGGATACAAACTTGTGGACTAAACCTTTCAAGGATTCGTGGGTGACAACTTTGGAGTTTTGTGCGTTCAGTGTTACACCTTTACATTTGACCTGGGTTTTGCCCAGCGATGTGTGATAAGCGTAGCATTTTGGCCCTCCGGAAACAAATTCTACTATGTGATCCTCCACACCTCCCTGTCCAGAAGCTAATTCACTGGTGAGATCACCCAGAAAAGGGCCTAGAGGAGGCATCCAGTCGCCAGGGTGTGCTGTGAAAATGACGCTGTCTGTATCACAATACAGCACGCGCTGTTGCAAGTTGTCTAACAAGTCATACAACATGAGTCTGGCGTGTGCAGTGGTCATGGCACCCACAAAGACATTAACGTCCTTGACGCGGGATGCTCTACCATCGGCGTGGCGCCACTGCACCATGGTGACGTCGTCAGAAATGAAACAAAACTGCCGCACGTCGTACTGATCGCTGAACATTAGCTGACTAAACCTGGACGGGTCTGTGATGAGCTCAGACGACGCCATGTTTGACCTCATACTGAAACGACCCCATAACGAGTTTAGCAGCAGCTTGTTGCAGTTTCGAACAGCTTTATTTACACATATTTTGGACGGATCCAGCATTATTCCCTCCTTTTCATAATACTCTGCTATGTACTTTTGCTGTTCGTCAGGGGTTTTCACATGTTCTGGATACCCCGAGGCCTCCTGTTTAAGCTTTAGGAAGGCTTTCACATAGTCTTTAAACAATGTGTCGGTCTTGTTGGGGAAATGCCACACCTCATCGATAGAAACAAGCTTGTATCCTAGCTCTACAGCTTTTTCAAGCTCAAATGAGACCCATGTACCTTTCAACAACCGTTCACTGTCACTGTGCCCGCATGCAGTGTGCTGGTTCTGGTCTTCAGCGCACATGCTGCAGAGTGGAAACATCAGTTTGCCGTGGCACCTGTAGGGAAGGACGGGGTGAAAAAGCCCTCTTGGTGGCAGTACTGTGCATTTAACAAAGCCGAAATAATTTTCTAGCTTGTCAAAGTTGCTGTAAATGATTTGAGGATGTCCTACAGGATAATCTTTTTTAGATTGCACCATGGGATAGAGACTGGTGAAGTCGTAGTAAAATATTTTTTCATCACACGCTGCCTTGTGGTACAGTTTTATAGCGTTTGTGCGACCGCCAAAAAGGGCGTCTCGGGGGTTCAGGCGTTCTGGCTTTCTGTTTGTATGCATGAAAGCCACAACTGCAGGGTCTGTGCTTCAAGGCAGCCCATTCGCACTCCCACATCACAACAACGCTCAAACTGTATTGTGATTTCAGTGCATCCACTTTGTCACAAAACATACGATGCAGCAGTCCGTAGGACGTTTTGCTGACAGGATTTACTTCACTCTCGGGGTAGCATTTAACACATCCGTGGTGAAAACATCCTGCAAATTCGTAAGCCGTGTGAGCTGCGGGGTCAAAGCCATCCAGAAAATACGGCCCAACCCTCTGTTCACCTCCTCTGAGAGCGTGTTTTATCACTGTGCTGGTGGTGTGGGACACATATTGAAGCCATTCAATAGAGACGTTTGAAAACGTCTTATTCTGCTCAATGTATGCACCATCATACGTGAGAGCGAGCGTGTCTCTAGGCAGAAACAGTGTTTTATACACACCCATACTGAATGCAGCCAGGGTTGTGTGCATGAATGGATCAACTTGTGTACAACCCAACAGAGTGTCACGATATATGGTACATGCTTTACGCAGGATATCAACATCGTTAACACAGTAGCGCCTGAGTTCAGCCTGAAAATCAAAGGTGTTCTGTGAGGCAGTCTGGTACCATTCCATGAAGCTCGCCTTACCACTTTCAGACATGCGCTCATAACCATAGAAGGAGGGATCCGGGTATGGACCGACATAATACTCATTATCCCTAGTGTTGAATCTGTGTGGGAAATGGCCCTTCTGCAGGTCTTGAAAACCTAAAGCAGAGGGTATTTTGGCAAGACCCATGGGCAAAAAGCTGA
Organism: Oreochromis niloticus; assembly: GCF_001858045.2. NCBI lineage: Eukaryota > Metazoa > Chordata > Actinopteri > Cichliformes > Cichlidae > Oreochromis > Oreochromis niloticus. Next base: position 257,019 of record NW_020327098.1, read on the forward strand.
ACGAATCAATCCACCGCTGGTCATACTCCTTGTCATGCATCAAAATCACACGGCTCCCTCTCATTGTGACGGTAGGTGTTATACATTGCTTGACCATGTACTCCAAAATTATGTAATTATCGAAGCCGGATGCATTATGGGTTATGAATGTGTACCCACGAAACCTTGGGCGTCTGTAATGCTGCACAAACGCAGCCACACATTTTAATGTATTAAATGAGAACTTGTTGCCCTTCAGATCAGACGCACACACAAAGTTAGCCTCGTGTTTACCGTTGTGATACCGTGTCTCAAAATCATATAAAATATATTTATCACAAGGCTTCTGTTGTTCAACAGGCTGTATGAAACACTGATGCTCAGAGTCCCCGGCTAATTTAGGCTCGCGGCAGTGCTCGCATTTAGGCTGGACACATATGTGTGGTGATTTCTTTGATTCTTTATATGTGACACCGCAACTCATGCAATGCTTCATATTGTCACATGGGACCATGTTGTGTTTTATTTCTGGTAATTTGTGTTGTTGGTAGCAGTGTTGTGATTTGCAGATGCGGTTACAGTCACTGCATTTCACGGTGGGACCTCTGTGGTGGTGACAGAGTGTGAAACATACGTTGCATCTATGTTTACAGCTGTGATAGAGCGGTGATTCATATGTATTGTAACAAAAATTACACACATAGCCTGCCCCTAGAAAAGCTGTGGGTTTTTCAATCAGGTGATAGTGTTCATTGTGTAGGTACAGCATTACAGTGTTTGGATTTGGCTCAGCATGTGTGAAAAAAGTATGCAGACGTTTACGCCCTGCTGCGTGATAATAGATTACTATCTTAATGTTTAGGTGTTTCTCAAATTTGCAGACATCAGAGAATGATACTGTCTGTGTGTCGCGTAGACCTACTTGAGCATGTAACTGTTTAGCAGTAGCATATTTTTCATGCTCTGGGACTGTTGGGTTTAATGAATGTGCTATGCAAAGGGAGAAGCACAAATTGTTGTGCGTATTGTTTGGTGTATACAAATGTTTACCCTTCTTTGAGAGAATCTCATCATAAGGAATGTTTGCCAGTTTTAAGCGAGCCCCGCCACCGCTACTGTTTTGTGCAACTGTGACAATAAACTCTAATTCATCATCACCGATAGATTCATCGTTACTTTGCATAACTTGTGCTATTTGGTCGAGAAACAGGTCAGGGTCATACTGATCATCAGGATTTAAAACAGCTTGAACATCAGAAGCCAGCGAGGGTCCACGGAGGACCACATTTGGAACACAACCCTGCTGAGATCCAGCCACTGCTCTATCTATCACATTAGCTAGGCAGCTTCTAACTCTTTCTGGCACTTGTTCTGGATCATCAAGACTTATGTCCCTAAAATCAAGGCGCTCACGCAACTCTCGTGCATTGAAATTAGGTATCTCTCTGATGCTAAGCTGACTGTGACTGCCAGACCCAGACTGAACAATGGGCTCAACTACAGCAGCATGTGTTTGTGTATGGTTAACACTTGAGGAATTTCCATTGTTTGAGGGGCTGTGTGGTGATGCGTCAGCAACAGCAGCAGCAGCAACAGATACAGTAGCATCAGCCCCCTGATAAGCATGTGCTCTGGGTACACCCACCCGTTCATGGGTGAAAGAAGGCTCAGTAATAACACATTCATCGGTATCCTGAGTAACAACAGTAACATTCGGGGTTACAGGAAAATCCGGCTGTGTTTCGGATGCATCATCAGCAATAGGTTCAGAATGAGTTGGACAAGGGCGCTCATTAGACACACCGCTGCGGGTTGCAGCGAGACTACTAAGTGTTGCATGCAAAACTTGACAATCGGTTACTAATTGCGCAGCAGCCTGATTAAAAGCCTCAAAGTCGAACCATTTAGCCCTAGCGGAGGTACCGTCATTGTGCTTGAATAATTTACAGGGTGGGTCCATGATGTGGATTTTAAAAGTCACCTATTTAGAATGGTGGTATTAATGAGACGTAATAAACCTGAGGTCTCGTTTATTGCCTGGTGGCTACTTGTTAGAACCCGTGCTATTTCTTGCAAGTTGGCCTGTGCTGCTTCTCGATCTTGGTTAACTTTAGCTAGTATTTCTTGCAAGTTCAGCTGTATTGCTTGTTGTTGCTGGTTAAGTTTAGCCTCTATTTCTCGTTGATGTTGACTAAGTTTAGCTTCGATCAAAGATAATATATCATTTTTTGAGGCACTATGGCTCTGTTCAAATGTAGAGGGTTTTGCTGCATTTAAGTATGCATCATATGCCTGCGATATTTGTGAGTCTGTTATGCCTCCTTCTTCAAAACCTATGTCTGAATCGCTGTTGTTTCTGAGACATTTTGGTGTGGTGGGTATGTCATTTATGTTGAAATCTGATAGACTGTACTCGAAAACATCGTTGAAATCACTAGGCAGACACTCACTCGCTGGTGTGTGCGGTCCGGTGATGAAGAATTCTTCCGATTCTCCGATGTTGCCCAAAGGATGTGGTTTTTCTTGTTGTTCTGGGAGTTCAATATCACGTAAATATTCCAAAAACGTCAAGGGATCTTCAAGGGGTCCGTAGTGGTAAGGGGTTGTGTGATCGCTGTGGAGATAGACGGGTGTTAGAAATATATATGGTGTATCATTTCAAAACAGGATGTGTTTGGCTCTTTTGATTTATTTATGCCTATACTCACACTTTGTTCTGTGTTATTCCGGATGGCCCCGCTTCTTGACACACTGTGTACTCTGTCTCGGGCCTGGTGTATTAGAACGTTTGTAAATATTTAAAACCTTTTTTTCCTTTAAATTGAGTGTCATGTATAGAGACATGTATACATACCTAACGTAAGGCTTGGTCTTATTTCCTCCGCTTCTGTAGGTTTTTCTGGACAACTTATTGATCCTGTACCCGGGGGATAAGCACTGTTAATACAAAGTTTAAACAGAACACACACGCACACATATTTAAAACATGTGTAACACTATATTTACCTTGTGTTTTTTAGAGGTGTTGTTTGCCCTATATAGCTTTGTGATCCTGTAGAAAGAATGAGAAATACACATTTAAATGTTACTATGTGTGAAACAGGTAAGATTGCTTCTAAACAATGAGGCACAATCTGTTTGTGTGTGAGAAGAAATACAAACCTTGTGTAAGTGCCGCTTGGGGTGTACCTGTGTACCAAGTTCCTAAAAATCAGGCTTTTGTTTAGAAGAGAAAACAGTTTGAATATTTTTTGATATACAGTTGTATAAATTTAAGAATCCGTTAATAGTCTTGTTTTACCTACCATATATGCTGTCCATGTTAAAAAGAACGCTCTTAGGGTTGTTGTCCGTGCTGATGAACGAAGTGTTATGCTCTCAATGACCGATGTAATGTAGTGAGGGAAAATACAGTGTGCCTGATTATGGCCTTTTATATAGGTGGGGCTTGTTTCAGGTGACCTCTGAGATGTAGAGATAAAAGGTGTAAACAAAACAGTGATGCCATGTTTGGAGGATGGTCAGTACAAAGTGTAATGGCATGATAAAAGGTGAAAGTGTAATGGTGGCACCGATGGACCTGGCACCGCCGGACCTCTGCCATAAGATAAAGGAGACTGTTTGTATTGAAAACTATGGCAGTACAATTGAGATGCTCTTGATAAGGATGACCTCTTCTGCTGACTGTAGGGGGTCTAACTGTAACCCCCTCTGTCTAGCTGTTGCAGAATTAAGAATCCCATTTCTAAAGGAATGCCTGCTGTTTGTGGTATTCTGTTTGAAACTATTAGCCTCTGTGTGTGAATATGTGTTTTTAGAAGGTGGAAAAAACTTTCTGTTAAAAAACTATTACCCTCTGTGTGTTTCAGAGCCCTAAAGAAAAAAGCAAAATACCCCTAAACTAGTTAAATTAAAAGTAAAATGCTCTCAAGGCCAAATGTAAAGTAGTGAGGAAAAATACAGGGTGTTTGATTAGGGTGTTTTTATATAGGTGTGGGGCTTGTTTCAGGTGCCCTCTGAGATGCAGAGATAAGGTGTAAACAAAACAGTGATGCCATGTTTGGAGGATGGTCAGTACAAAGTGTAATGGCATGATAAAAGCTATAGTGGCTCCGATGGACCTAGCACAGCCGGACCTCTGCCATAAGATAAAGGAGACTGTTTGTATTGAAAACTATGGCAGTACAATTGAGATGCTCTTGATAAGGATGACCTCTTCTGCTGACTGTAGGGGGTCTAACTGTAACCCCCCTCTGTCTAGCTGTTGCAGAATTAAGAATCCCATTTCTAAAGGAATGCATACTGTTTGTGGTATTCTGTTTGAAACTATTAGCCTCTGTGTGTTTCAGAGCCCTAAAGAAAAAGAAAAATACCCCTAAAAAAAAAAAGCTATAGGTATATTACTACTCATAGTGACTCATATCTCCACAAGTAAACTTGGCAAGAGAAATACATGTTTAAACCTTATCACATTATTGAATTACTTTCATTTTCTTTCTATACTAATCACTTGCTTTGATCAATCTTTGCAAGAGCACTCCTAAGTCACCCTTTTAAACTACTTTAATCACTTCTCTTTTGTTTTTGTTTTCCATAACTCACTCCCTTGTCATACAGCTTCTTTTGAGTTATTCCACAACTCTATTTTATCCAAGTGTGTTTTAAGTGTATTTTCTTCAACATTCACACCATTTTAACACTCATGAAATTAGCAAGCTGATTTAATTGCATATGTTTGTGTTCTTAGCCAGGTTTTAATCACTATCTATGCATTACTCTTCATGAGCTTATCTCTGTAAGGTTAGTGCATTTCTGTTTGTATGTGTGATTTTTATAAATGTTTCTTTGTGATCTTTGTGATCTTGTAAATGTTTCTTTTGCAGTGTTTCAGACTCCTTTTGACAGGGTGTGTTTTCTCTCTCTGGCTCATCACTGGTCATTGTTAATGACATTTCCCCTCCGCCTGTGCCCAGCGGCTTTACCCTTTAAGTCCCGTCTCCTCCAGTGACTCCAGGCTCACTTAGGGACTTAGGTTCAAGCAATCGTGACTGCGCCTTGCCTTAGGTCGTCCCAGGGTTTCGAGGTGGGATCTTACCCGTCATGGGCTGTCCAGCCTTCCATGCTCGCCTGATACAGGGGCCAACTGGGCAAGGGTGTTATCAGGTCTGGGGGACACACTGGTTCTGGAAATTAAAGGAATGTAAACTGCTTTCTTTATTTCATGTGTGTATTAACTTTCCAACAATAATTTCACATGTAACAGTTTGTGTACGTGCGTTTTCAATTCATTAATGTAATTGTTAGTTCATGTATTTATTTCTCTCGGTCTGTCTCTTTTCTGAAACCTGTAATTAGTATAATTTGATTACTTTATTACTTTTCTTAAAACATGCATTCGCTTCATCTTCTTAGAATTTTAAGGTCTGTCTATTTCTCTGGGTGCTCCCCTGACATCATCAGTCACACACACACACCTTCCTCTCACACACACAGCAGCACAGTATTTCCTGTTTCTCTTTCCTGTTTCTACAAATTAATCAAACCCTTGTTTTTTCATATTTACAGTCTACAAACCCTCTTTAGTTTTACTAAGTCTTGGTCTAAAAACAATACACCCTTATTTCATGCACACTTTTAAATATACTAAGTTTTTGCATTTGTCAGTTTTTGTGACATCATTCACACAATACTTTCATAATCGTCTCACACACACACTGCCTTTTCTCTCAAACTTCTACTTTTTCACTCATTCTACTATAAACCTCCCTAGTGTTATTATGACTTATTTACTATTTGGTACAAATCACACAGAGTCACTCAAATCAAATACTGACAGCATTCACACAGTTAAAATCACTCAAAATATGCTTTCCTAAGAGTATTTTACAGGCATGCTTTTCAAACTCAGAAGGAGCAAATGAAATAAGAACAATTGAAACCTCTAATCATTCTCACAGCACACATAACTGGAAAAATGAAACACCACAGCCTTTATTTCTGAAGAGAGGTTACTACTGAAAGTAATATGTTAGTCTTAAGTATATACAATGCACTCCATATATATATATATATATATAACTCAAAACTCAGTCAATTACTATACATCCACTACAGCAACTCAAAACTTTATTTATAACCCTCTAATAAACATAAATGGCGTCTTAAACACACGCATTCAACAATGTTTGCAGCAGTACTTGTGAAACCAACTGTGGTTTAAGCAGTTCACAGCTTCTTAATTTGCATTTTATTGCCTTCTAGGACATTCTAGTCTCTAATTCCTCTGTTTTCATGTTACAGCGTCTGTCACCAGCTCACTAGCTGTATTCAGACCTCCCGTTTGACACACACAAACACCACAAACACACACTCCCCCTAAAAACCCACAAAAAAACTATCCCTAAAAACACACACAAGAACCCTTAAGAAACTTCATTCATTTATTTATTATTATTTTAAACCCTTAAGATGTTGTGCTGTGTTTCCTCTGTGCCCGTTGCAACCTATATTAACATAAAGCCAAAATGTAAACAAGTCTGTCAAATCTAACTACTTATATATTATCGGACTAAAATAAACCCACTTACAATCTTCTACAGTCCTCCTCTGCCCAACAAAAGTCAAATGACTTACACCTATATTTATCACTCAAAGTCAGCAACAATACATTAGAACCACCAAATGTAACTGAGTATAATATCCCAAACTGAAACAAAACCCATCTAAAAATCCTAAAACATCTTACTTGAACACACCAAAAGAGACATCACTTACAGACATATTTATTAATGAAATTATTTCAAAGTCAATTTCAGTTTTCAGACCCCAAATAACGGTCCTAAGTATCAACATTTTATGTATCCTATCTCAAAACCCAGCAAAAAAGTCATACAGTCATGGCAAGAAATAAAACTTTACTTACAGTATTGTAATAAACAAAACCAGCGTCTTAAATACAGGCATTCAGCAATGTGTAACCGTCTCTATGAACTTCCTAAAACTCTAGGGACTTCGCAGCTACCTCATTTGCATTTTCACACACACACACACAGTCTAAAAATAATACCAGCCTGTCTCACACACAATTTTACACAGATGTCTTATAATTACAACTGCAGTATTAGGCCTGACATTTCAAAACCTACACAATTTCGACAAATTTAAATTAACGGTCCAACCGATAAACTCCCTGAGTTTTTTGTCATCAATTAACCAGTCTCGGCCCCGGACCGTGGTCACATATCTAATGCCCTAACACAATTTAAAAGCGTCAACCAACTCAACCCCTGCCGAGAAGCTCTATTTTGGGGCATTTCACATCCCAGGCTTCCCCGAAGTTTTAAGTTAAAGTTACACGCCCGAAACCCGGTTTCTACTGACCAAAAAAGTGCAAACCACCGCCCCGGACGGTAAACTGACCTAGTCAGTAGCTATTTTGGGCCGTCCTCAGTTGCCCACGATTGCCAATCGGACTATCCCTTCCCAAGGAAAATCCTGACCGTCGCCAGGAAATTTGGAGCGTCACCTCCGAACAATGCACTTCTCAGAATTCCCAGAATCCCGTACTACAAAAATTTAATTACTTTTGAAGACACCCCATAAAATTACACAAGCAATGTTATTGATATCCAAGCCCGGCTGTATATTCAATTAAGACTTAACTGTCACAACTCTTCGCCAATAACCTATAACTCTAAATTCACTCTGCAGTCCAACTGCTTTAAATACACTTATTCTCTTTACTCTTTACTTATTTTCAACGTTTCATTATCTTTACTTCAACTTCAATTCTCATGAGATTTTCACCAAAATCAGAACAGACATTTACCAGTAATTTCAGTGAGTAGACTTTTAATTTTCTAATATCCAATTGGCACATTTTGGAAATAATTCAACAGGTAGTGCCTTACCTTTGAATAAGCCGGCTTATGTCCACTCACTTTGACCACTGACTCGTGTCTGCCCGTTCGAGCGCCTCGGACCCTCTCGGTCTCAACCTCCAAGTCTCTCCCCCTCAACCCTGGCCAATGCACCAAATGTTACGGGTCCGAAATTGAGGACGAGAGTAAAACAATGTTGGTCCAGAAGAGGTCGATCAAACAATTGATTTTTAATGAATACACGCAGCGTGGGGAGACGTACACTGGAAACCATCAGTTGTAAATCCCCACCCAAAAATACACTTCAGATTGCTTTTATAACATCAGGGTATTATGACGCCCCCTCATGCGTTTACAAGCACATAATTTGCATCTTAAGAACATTGTTTGCCTCTTCTACAGATAATGATCTATTCTAAGAGATAAATGCAGACACAGAAGTTCCCCTTTCTGGCATCCTCTTCCAAATATGGTGATGATCTCAGGCCAGGACTCATTCCGCTTCCTGGGTACCACCATCACCCAGGACCTGAAGTGGGAGCCCACCATCACCTCCGTCATAAAGAAAGCCCAGCAGAGGATGTACTTCCTGAGGCAGCTGAAGAAATTCAACCTGCCAACACGGACGATGATTCAATTCTACACTGCAATCATCAAGTCCATCCTCACCTCCTCCATCACCGTGTGGTACGCTGGAGCCACTATCAGGGACAAACAGAGACTGCAGCGTGTTGTGCGCTCTGCTGAGGAGGTGATTGGCTGCAAACTCCCATCTCTGCAGGACCTGTACACCTCCAGGACACTGGGGCGTGCAGCTCGGATCAGAGCTGACCCTTCTCACCCTGGACACAGTCTGTTTGACCTGCTCCCCTCAGGCAGGAGGCTCCGGTCCATTCGCACCAGAACCTCTCGCCACAAGAACAGTTTCTTCCCCTCTGCTGTTGGACTCATGAACAATAACCATATGACTGTTCCCACCACTAACACATGACCCTACACTGTGTTCACTGCATCATTCCATGTTTGGCACTGATCACCACCTGCACTCATGTACATATCTAACTACTTAGCACTTTTAATTCTTATTTTATGTCTATTTAAGAGTTGTATAACAGTATGTTTGCACTAAGTACCGCAGCAATTTCCTAATGTTGTAAACCTGCTCAACATTTGGCAATAAAACCCTTTCTGATTCTGATTTCTGATTCTGATTCTGATTCTGATTCTTTGAGGTCCCCATAGACTTGTCCTCCTCTTTGCGTCACCTGTTGCTAGGCAAACTCAAATGCAACAAGAAGCTGAATACATTCAGGCCTTTGCTCAGCTACTATTTTACTGTAACAATTTACTCAGCATATAAGATTTTAAGATTATAGATTTAACTCAACGATTTAAAGTGGTTATAACTGCACCTGTAATAAACATGTTAATATGTGATTATGATAACCCCTGTAATACAAATTATAACATAATGCCAGCAACTTCAATAAATGCTTGGATGAAATGATAATTAATGCAATGTTAAAGATGATGGTTATGTAAAATAATCCCTGTAATTCCACAACAGAAACTAATTTAAGCTGGCGATGGAGGGATTCACCCAGGTATATCACCACCTGAATTTCTATCCCACAGTAAGTACCACCCCATAAAATGTATGGTTCTTGAAGTACCACCCTTATGACGACATTAAGGTACAGTAGTATATGCCTATTTAACACCATATACATTTTACACAAGACAGTGTTATTTCTTATATGAATGTTATTTATTTTAACTGTCATAAACAAGATATGACCTGTGATAATAATAACAAGTGTACTGCATTAAAACATTCAAGGCAGGTGGCATATCCAATCTTTAAATGGTGACCTGATAAACCCTGCTTCCAGGTCCAAAATACTCTCTGTTTATCAGGGCTGTTGTATTTTTAACATGTTTTAATGGTATTTTGTTCTATTTAATCTGAACAAACCCCTAAAAAAAGTGATCACTGTCTGCCAAGTTTTTATCATCACTATTCATTTTAAAGCTCAGTTTTTAAAACCTTACATTGTAACTACAGCCCTGCCCATGCAGCAGTAAATTAATGACTAACCTTATATTGCAGTTGTTCTCCTAACTGAAGTTTGGACCATTTACAGCAGGGGTAGGCAACCTTTCTGATGATGAGTGCCATCTAAAATTTCCTCAGAAGTCAATGTGTCATATGATTGCATTAGCAATAAATTTAATAACGCTCTATATTAACAGTTACACATTATATAGAAAAACTTTATAGAATTATATTTGATCGCAAATGTTGGCAGGTATCAGCGAATAGGTATCATCTATTTTGAAACAAAAAAAAGACTTTTTATGCATAACAGCAAATGAACTATACAACAGAAAATTCAAATGCCATTTATGGTCTCCTCTAAAAAATGATAAGAAAAGTAAACTGGGCCAATATGGCATGTTTGTTAATACAGACATACACATGTTAATGTGATCCCTGGTTTCCCACTCAGAGACACAGGTCTCTAAGTGTCCAGCATTCAGACGGCTACCTGAGGCCACTCTTTGTCTGAGAGAAAATCTGCTCACACAGATATGTAGAGCCAAATACTGTGAATATGGCCTCTGCAATATTCTGAAGACAGTTAAACTTGTCAGGTAGTGATGTCAGGCAGGTGAAAATGCAAGCTCCATGAACATGCACATCTATGGATTCCAGCTGCATTCGTAGTTCTGCAAACTTTGACCCCCACAGAGTCGAGGTTTTCAGTTCAATCGGCTCCATTTCGATTAACTCAGCCAGCTAATGCGAGACAAATCCAGTGGCCCATTAAAGCTTTCTGGTTTGATCAGTCTCAAGTCTACGGATGTATTTGTGTATTTCTGTGGTGCTGATGCTGCGTTGAGCGGACAGCTCCTGAAGCATTTGAAGTGTCAGAATGTGGAAATTTCAACATCGCTTGAAAAAACTGCCAGCTAGCAACGTCTCTCTCACCGGTAGGCTAAGTTATTTTTAGCCAATTACAAGTTGAATCTGATAGTTGGGGTTGTTAGCTAAGATACCATCATTAAGAAGCGGCACAACTAATGTGTCTGTGCGAGCTAATCTGCAATGTGCACCGCTGGCCCGGCCATTTCTTTTTTAATGCACCTTTTCAGATTAATTCACTGCGTGCCGTGCCCAGGGCTGGACTGGGACAAAAAATCAGCCCGGGCATTTTGACTAGGTACCAGGTATTATAGAAAAAGGAATGAAAACAAACGGTGTTGTGACAGTGATGTACACTGTCTTGTTGGTATATGTATGATCCGCATGCTGGGTGAGGTGTTCCAGGCATGTCCTACTGGGAGGAGGCCCCAGAGCAGACCCAGGACACTGAACTGAAGAAGCTTCTCAGATGAGAGAAGCAACTTAAGGAAGTCCAGACACTTTTCTTTCCAAGCTCCTTAGAATCAAAGAAGATAGGGTGTCACTTATGATCTTTTATTAAAATTACCAACTTTAATGGCCCTAATTACAATAGAGATATAAACACAAAGCTCAAGTATTTCAGGAAAAAAATGTTATGTCAGTGTGGAGTTCCAGCTTCCTATTGTAACCACTCATTGAAGAACAATAGACAACTGCTGTTAAAGGCAATTTTCAGAATTTGAAACTTTTATTTGATGGATTCAGCAAAAAACAAACAAAACAAAAAACAAAAAACAAAAAAACAGATGTATCTTCTAAGTCAGACCAGACTACATCTTCCCAGTTTCTAAACAAAAGCCAAAACCAACACAACATTTTAGCAGAAGCATAGTAGGCAATGCAACAAAAACAAATCATCAGCAAATCTCGATCAACATAAGCAGTATTTTAACAAAAAAAGAAGTTGCTTTTTTTTTTGGGGGGGGGCGCAATAAAAGATCTTAAAACTATAAAAATGTTGCACCTTTCCCAAAGATCAAGTCGTACTAAAAGCAACACACTCCCAAACATTAGGAAGGAAATAAATAATAATCTCAGTTAAACCGTTTTATGTAAGAAATCTGTCACATTGTAGTGAAACTGTGACTCATCAAAAGAAAAACAAGCTTCGGAAGATGAAAAATAGGCAATCCAAGATGAATTTGAACAATTTCCTTTTCATACAAGCTTTAATTGTACAATAGGTTAGTGAGTTTGTTGATTCTTTACTACAAGCGAGCTGAATGATGCCATATACAAACATATTTTTATGTCATTATATTATCAGCACAAAGTCCATCTCACAAAATGTTGATAAAAATCAGAGTTAGAATGCTATCCTTTATCTTCTTGCCTTCTTATATCTTCTGTAGGCACATCCTAAAATCAGTAAAATGAGTAAAAGCAGTAGTGGAATTAAAGCTAGAGTCTGAGAACCCTGTGACTGATGAGCCTGAGGTTTTGCTCTTCGTCTGAGCTGCACAAGTGAAGTGAAGTTCAGGTTTCCTCCAGCCACCAGAAAGCCCTGCAAACACAATACAGGGACTATTTATTTCGCCTTCATGGGGACACATTAGACCCTGATCAACACTGGATATTTAAGACAGATACAGATACCAATATTTGGTCATTCATCATTCATCTGATATATTGGCTGATATTTAGCTTCTTTCAGACACATGGAAGATAAATAGTAGAGCTACAGCTATCAATTACTTTTGTAATTGATAGCCCCAGGTTTCAAATCTCCCCTGGTGATGATGTAGCCCAGAAATGCCAATGAATCCATGTGGAATTCAGATTTCTCCCCCTTAACCAAAAGCCTATTTTCCAGTAGGCGCTGCAAGATTTGCCGGACATGGACCTCATGTTCCGATTTTGATTTGGAGGAGATGAGAATGTCATCTAAGTAGACAAAAGCACATCGGTTAATAAAGTCCCTGAGAAGATCATTAACAAGAGCCTGGAACATGGCTGGGGCATTGGTCAAGCCGAACGGCATCACAAGGTACTCGAAATGGCCCACATGAGTATTGAAGGCTGTTTTCCACCCATCCCCTTCACGGATTCTCACCAGATGGTAGGCATTGCGCAAGTCCAACTTACTGAAGATCGTGGCCCCCTGAAGTAATTCAAAAGCAGAAGAAAGAAGGGGCAGAGGATACTTGTTACGAACAGTGAGTTTGTGAAGCCCGCGATAATCAATGCAGGGACGAAGGGTCTTGTCCTTCTTAGCAACAAAGAAAAATCCGTCTCCCACTGGGGAGGACGACGGCCGAATGATGCCCATGGTTAGAGAGTCTGTAATATACTTTTCCATAGACTCCCTCTCCGACTGACAAATGCTGTTCAAACGAGCAGAAGGAAGTGGGGCCCCAGGGAGGAGATCAGTCGCACAGTCATACGCAGCCAAATCATGATAAACCCGAGGAACCGAGGTCAAATCTGGAGGCTCGACCGGCTGGTCAGACCCTTGAGACGAGGGTGGAGTGGGTGCAGCTTGGAGACAGTTCATGTGGCAGTCAATGCTCCACCCGGTTACTCTCTCTTTCTTGTGGGATTGTGTTGGAACAGCCATGGATAACATAATACAATGGGGGTGCACGGCGCTTGAAGCACGAAAAACTTGATGCGTTCAGAGTGGTTACCCGAGAGAGTAAGTTATGTCTGATAAGCGTTGCCCAGATAAGGCTGTGACAACAAGTGGGTCAGGCAGAGCATCGAGTGTGATGTTTAGCTTTTTCGCCAGTGCTGCGTCAATGAAACTCTGCTCAGCACCTGAATCCACCAGTGCTTGTAGAGAGTGGGTGACGTTCTTAATGGTGAGTTTTGCAGGTAACATAAGCCAGGGGAGAGAACTTTTAGTCATTATATTGCCCACCAGTATTCTCTCGATTACTGGCGTGTGGGCCCTTTTGCCCGTGCCCGGCATGAGGAGGCAAAATGGCCCTTACGGCCGCAATATAAACACTCACCAGCGCCCATGCGATCATCCAAGTTGCATAGGCTGCTCCTCCTCCTCAACCTCACTGTGCTCGCGCGCTGCTGTAGGCTCTGCTGAGGCGTCCCTCAGTGGCCGAGGCTGAGCGAAGCGAAGTTGCGTGCTTTGCCGTGCACGCAGGCGATCGTCTATTCGGATGCATAACGACATGATCGCATCTAAAGAGGAGGGTAATTCACGCATCATCAGTTCGTCTTTAATCTCCTCACTCACATTATTTAGCAGTGCAGTCTTTAATGCTTCCTGCCCCCACCCACTTGCGTCGCTAGTGTCCAAAAGTCAACTGAAAAATCAGCCATGCTCCGCTTACCTTGCTTCAAATTCATGATGCAGAGCCCAGCCGCCGCAGCAGTGGAGCCCTTATCAAAAACACTCCGAAACAGAGACAAAAAAATCATCATAAGTTATTTCTGGATTACCTGTGCCCAGGTCAGAGCGCGATCCCGTAGGAACTGAACAAAATATGCGATTTTACTCCCATCATTAGAGAAGGCATGAGGCCGCTGGCGAAACTGGAGTGAGCACTGCATAAGAAATCTCGCACACTTTCCTACATCCACTGAAAACAGTTCAGGTGTGGGGAGATGAAACTCACGCACAGCTGGAACGGGAGCCGGTGAGGCAACATTTACTGTGGAGCATGATGGTGCCTGGGCGGGTTACCTGGTAGGCGAGGGTTCCAGCAATGGAGTGCGCTGAGCTGCTGCTAGAGTTAAGGCAGCGACGTTCTCGCTGAGGCGAAAAAGCATTTGTTCGTGGCGTTGTAAGATGGCTTCCAGTGTAACCGGGGCGGGGGGAGAAGTGGAGGAAGCCGAATCTGCTGATTCCATGGTGGCTGGAATTTTCTGTCACGGCGGTGGAACGGACTCAGGCACAGACTGAGAAAGCATGGTTCAACAATTCTTTATCAATTACACTGGTGCACTATGCACACGTGAAGGGGGGGGACACCCGGGTCCCGGGGATCACAGGCTGGGGAAACACACTTCTCTGCACTCGCTCCGCTCCTTGTCCAAACACTCTCCACACAAGCAGCTCACTCTCAATCACGGCGTCCAGGGTTCACAAAAGGGCTGATCCAGGTATACCTATTTACACAGACGGGGTTAAGTCGAAGGCAAACACGGGAACAACAGAATCACAATGAAGCCAGGCAATACTAACGAGGGTTACTCAATATTCCAGCGGCGAGACGATCAGAGTTCCTGCATTAAGAAGAACCAAAGATCAGCTGCATGTGTGTGGGCCAAGGGCGGGAGCCCAATCTGAGCTCCGCCCAGGCAGACAGGTAGGGGGGAGAGATAGAGAGAACAAGGTGAGGGGAGCAGAGAGAGCAAAACAAGGCCAGGTGGCAGTTGTTTTTTTAGCCGCTTTAACTTTACAATTTCCTTCTGTCTGGGCTCCCGTAACACCAAGGCCGATGCGTTGTCGCGCCAATTTTCCTCGGAAGCCGAGGCTTCGGACGTGGGCATCATTTTTCCCCCCTCCTGCGTGGTGGGGGCTTTGGTATGGGAGATCGAGGTCGTGGTGCGCCGGGCTCAGCGGCACAAGCCTGATCCTAGATCAGGACCTCCGGGTAAGCTCTTTGTTCTGTCCGCCGTGCGTGCACGTGTCCTGCATTGGCTGCATACTGCGCGCCTTACCTGTCATCCCGGCGTTCGTCATATGGTGTCTTTGTTGAAATGGTCCTTTTGGTGGCCTTCGTTGGAGAGGGATGCGTGTGAGTATGTTGTGGCTTGCGAAGTTTATGCGCGTTCTAAAAGCCCTCACCAGGTGCCTTCTGGGCTTTTGCATCCCCTGCCCGTCCCCAGTCACCTGTGGTCGCACATCGCTGTGGACTTTGTCATGGGGCTGCCGCATTCCTCTGGTCACTGGGTCATCCTTAGGATCGTGGATAGTTTCTCCAAGGCTGCCCATTTTGTTCCCTTGCCTAAACTCCCTTCCGCCCACTGAGACTGCTCATTTACTCGTGCTTCATGTTTTTCGTCTGCATGGGATTTTCCAGGACATTGTGTCTGACAGGGGACCTCAGTTCATGTCACGTGTGTGGAGGGGGTTTTGTGTGGCCTTAGGGGTGGGGGCGAGCCTCTCCTCGGGCTATCACCCGCAGTCTAATGGACAAACTGAAAGGACGAACCAACAACTGGAATCTGCGCTCCGCTGTGTGGTTTCGGCTAATCCTGCTTCCTGGAGCTCTCATCTCTCCTGGATAGAATATTCGCATAACTCTTTCACCTCTTCTGCCACCATTTCTCCCCGTTTGAGGTTTGTTTGAGTTATTAGGCCCCACTGTTTCCTTCTCAGGAGGCGGAGGTTGCGGTCCCAGCGGTGCAGGACCACCTGCGCGGCAGTAGAAGGATTTGTTGTCAGACCAGGGCGGCGTTGCTTTGGGCTATGACACGAGCTCGCTGTACAGTGGATTGGTGAAGGTCTCCTGCTCCTCTATACTCTGTGGGACAGAAGGTGTGGCTGTCATCTGCGACTGTTCTTTTGAAGTGTATGTCTAGAAAGCTGGCGCCCCGTTTTCTGGGTCCTTTCACTATTCAACGCATTCCTGTATGTGTCAGACTACAACTGCCCGCTTCCATGAGGATTCATCCCACTTTCCATGTTTCCCAGCTCAAATCTGTTTCTCGCAGCCCGTTGTGCCCCCGTCCGACCCCCTCCCACACCCACCCAAGTAGTGGATGGCATTTCTACCTATTTGGTCCGGCAGCTACTGGATGTGCGCCATCAGGGCCGGGGCTTCTAGTTATTGGTGAACTGGGAGGGCTACGGGCCTGAGGAGCGGTCCTGGATTCCGAGTTCGTTTATTGAAGACCCTGATCTTATTGCTAAAAGGGGGCACCCGTTGAGGGGGGGGGCTACTATCAGGAGTTGGTGGGGTTTCTCTGGTGTGGTGTCATGGGTTTGCTTCTGTTTTCAGCACAGGTAGGTGGGGCGGTGTGTCACGAGATGCTGGCACACCGGCGGTACATCAGACATAGACATCATTTGATGGAGCGTTATTTAGGAGCAACGCGACAGATGTCTGGTGTCGGAGTATTGTCGCCTCCCCGAGTGGTAACGTGCTTGTTAATTTCTGCGGTGTGCACTACGGCCAACCCATGTTTTGGATTTTGTCTGCTTACCTGTTGTCCTGTATCCTTAGCCGGATCCATCACCCACTTGCCTGTCAGCTGCTCGTGAAGCCATATTTCCGGGATCACTACAGAGATCAATATCAGCTTTACCCTCGCATCCCGGAGATTCTTGCCTGAGCCTGTACAGCCAGTGTGACAAGTGAGCTTTCCAACTCTCCCCATGTTTATTGCCGCTTCTTACGAGTTGTTTGGTATCTTCCCCTAAAGTTTCATTTTCCTTTTTCTCGTAGATCCACCCTGCATGCGAGCCCTTCCCTGGTTTCCCTCTGTTTATTTATCAGTGTACACAATCTCCCACCCTATTTAAATAATTCAGACACTGTAAATAAAGAGCACTTCCTGCATTCCCTGCACTTCTGTGTGTTCTGCCATAGAGTCCCATTTTATGCATAAAGTACTGGATGATTGTACAGGAATACACATAAAGAAGCACTTTAGAAAACTTTACTTCAATGAAAAACTTTTTAAAGAGCAAGTTGTTAGTCATTAGTTTACATTTTGACTGCACAATTTTGAGCTTTTTCTTATGCACAAAAACAACATTGTTTTATTTCATTCATGGAGCATCATTGTTTATGAAATGCTGATAATTCATTTCTGAGTAATTTTTTATGTACATCTACAGCTGAATGTTAATAAAAGTCCCTGTGTGACATTTTGGACATGTAGCTTTGACTAAGAACTCTCTTTTTGTTTATATGGGTTCAACAAAATATCGAGATATATATTGCACATCGCCATCCAGCTAAAAAATATCGAGATATGAAATTTGGTCTGTATTCCCCCGCCCTTCCATCACTGTTTCAGCAAAGTTACACACCAATTCATCATTATTTTAGTGACTTCCAATTGACGTAACTGGGTGTCATTAAAGTTGTTGTGAATTAAAATATGTCTATCTTTAGCCAGTAGTTTCAGGATCCTGTCAATGTCACCTGTTCTGGCCCCTGGAAGTCAACAATGGTTGCTAACTTTATGTTTCTTAAAACAGAATGTCCTATAATTAGAAAATTCTCCTCAGCAGGTGTGTCACAGAGTGAAAAAAAAAAAAAAGACATAGTTGGTGGTGTATCGGGGGCTTCTGTTTACAACAAGGCTTTCTCCGAAACATGGCAAAGTCAACCAGATTTTTTTTTTCCTGAAGACACAGTGAGTATATTCTATGATTAAAATTAGCAAGTAATTCAGCACAGACTTTGCTTTGGATGAAACCCAAGAAGACTAAACTATGAAATAAGTTGTTAATTAAACATGTGGAATTAAACTGGCTACAGAGACACAAAAGCAGCAGTATAAAAAAAGATCAATTTCTTGCTTTACAAGGCCCAGCCTAAATTGCAATGTCTTTTCAAAAATCAGAATCCTGGCACCACATTATTAGAGTACATTGTATAATATATTCAGTGAACTAGGACTGCTTGGTAAAATGCAATATGTAGAAGTCTAGAAATACTTAGTAGAGTAGCACAATAAACAGGAGATGTACTTTTCAGGTTAAACAACAGACTCACATCATGATATTGGATGTTTCCCTCAATGAAGACCAGATCTTTAGGGAGAGGAATAAGTACTCCTTCATCAAACCAGCCTAGACATAGAGAGAGAGCGGGGGGGGGATGTGTCACAACACAGTGAATTATTTTACTGATATTTAGTGAGTATTACACAGTATTGTTCTTCCGTTTCTTTATTAGTGTGAATGCTTGAAAAGCATTCACAGTATTGTTGTTTGATTCCTCTTCTTTTGGAAGAGGATTGTTGATTCCTCTTCTTTTGGACATGACTGCTTGTATTTTTCTCATTTATAATTCAATTCAATTCAATTCAATTTTATTTATATAGCGCCAAATCACAACAAAAGTCGCCTCAAGGCGCTTTATATTGTACAGTAGATCGCACAATAATAAATACAGAGAAAAACCCAACAATCATATGACCCCCTATGAGCAAGCACTTTGGCGACAGTGGGAAGGAAAAACTCCCTTTTAACAGGAAGAAACCTCCGGCAGAACCAGGCTCAGGGAGGGGCAGCCATCTGCTACGACCGGTTGGGGTGAGAGAAGGAAAACAGGATAAAGGACATGCTGTGGAAGAGAGACAGAGATTAATAGCAGGTATGATTCGATGCAGAGAGGTCTATTAACACATACTGAGTGAGAAAGGTGACTGGAAAGGAAAAACTCAATGCATCATGGGAATCCCCGGCAGCCTACGTCTATTGCAGCATAACTAAGGGAGGATTCAGGGTCACCTGGTCCAGCCCTAACTATATGCTTTAGCAAAAAGGAAAGTTTTAAGCCTAATCTTGAAAGTAGAGATAGTGTCTGTCTCCCAAATCCAAACTGGAAGCTGGTTCCACAGAAGAGGGGCCTGAAAACTGAAGGCTCTCCCTCCCATTCTACTTTTAAATACTCTAGGAACAGCAAGTAGGCCTGCAGAGCGAGAGCGAAGTGCTCTAATAGGGTGATATGGCACTAAAAGGTCATTAAGATAAGATGGGGCCTGATTATTTAAGACCTTGTATTTGAGGAGCAGGATTTTGAATTCAATTCTGGATTTAACAGGAAGCCAATGAAGGGAAGTCAAAACAGGAGAAATATGCTCTCTCTTTCTAGTCCCTGTCAGTACTCTTGCTGCAGCATTTTGGATTAACTGAAGACTTTTCAGTGAGTTTTTAGGACATCCTGATAATAGTGAATTACAGTAGTCCAGCCTGGAAGTAATGAATGCATGAACTAGTTTTTCAGCATCACTCTGAGACTGGATATTTCTAATTTTAGAGATGTTGCGCAAATGGAAGAAAGCAGTCTTACATATTTGTTTAATATGTGCATTGAAGGACATGTCCTGGTCAAAAATGACTCCAAGGTTACTCACAGCCTTACTGGAGGCCAAGGTAATGCCATCCAGAGTAAGAATCTGGTTAGATACCATATTTCTAATATTTTCAGGGCCGAGTACAATAACCTCAGTTTTATCTGAATTAAGAAGCAGAAAGTTAGCGGCCATCCAGGTCTTTATGTCTTTAAGACATTCCTGCAGTTTAACTAATTGGTGGGTGTTACCTATCTTCATGGATAGATAGAGCTGCGAGTCATCTGCATAGCAGTGAAACTTTATGCTATGTCTTCTAATGATGCTGCCTAGGGGAAGCATGTATAATGTAAATAGAATTGGTCCTAGCACTGAGCCCTGTGGAACTCCATAATTGGCCTTAGTGTGTGAAGAAGACTCTCCATTTACATGTACAAATTGGAGTCTATTAGATAGATATGATACAAACCACTGCAGCACAGTACCTGTAATACCTACAGCATGTTCTAATCGCGCTAATAGGATATTATGGTCAACAGTATCAAACGCTGCACTGAGGTCTAGCAGGACAAGCACGGAGATGAGTCCACTGTCAGAGGCCAAGAAGATCATTTGTAACCTTCACTAAAGCTGTTTCTGTGCTGTGATGAGCTCTGAAACCTGACTGAAACTCTTCAAATAAGCCATTCCTCTGCAGATGATCTGTTAGCTGTTTGACAACTGCTCTTTCAAGGATTTATAACATTTATATTTTTAATTTTATTCAACTTTTTTCAACAAAAATTCCCCATGTATTTCAATGGGGAGACCCTTCAAATCCTCATTCAACTTACTCATTTTCAAACTGTATCTACTTCCACATACGTTGACATAGAGCCACCATTCAAACTTTAAAACGAAGACAAGACAGTCAACTATTCAACTTGTATTTATCTTTTCAATATCTATTATACTTTTTCTTCAGTTCCAGTTTAAGTTTCATGATGTTTTTCCACCCGTTTCAGAGTTTATAATGGGTGTGTATGGGACGGAATGTTGGGGCTAGAGTGAGACAGCTCAACTGCTAGAGTGAGAGGAGCAAAAAAATTAATCTTAAAATCTTTTCTTAAAACTGCTGTTGTGTCCACAGCGTTTGCTCTACAGGTATGATTTTACCCTCAAAACGTAGCCATCGCTGTCCTCTTTCACCCATTGTATTTATTATTGTACTAGGTGTTATGGTTCTTTCATAAATGTCACCAATGCACAGCCTCCTTGCCCCAACTCTTCCATAGACTCTAATGGTAAAATGGCTCAGAAGGTTCGTTTGAAAACCAGAAGTACAGGCTGTTTTTACACTGTCACCACGTCCATATAATAAACTCCACAGGCATGAAAACTGAGAATTCAGTAGACTAGACATGACAGCCGCTCATGGTGAAAGAATTTTGTCAATACGACGTTTACTTTTCATTTGGGAACGATTTGTTTCGGGCTGACTTTTCTGTTCATTTTAAGCAGCAAAAGTGAGGTGCATGTCTGTGTGCGTGTGTATGGAGCCATTGGGTGCAGTCACTATAGCAACCAGGCTCACACCTGCCTGCCTAACGAGCTCTGTCTCTCACTGTGCCAAGATTCATCTTAAACACTTCTCTTTCAACTGCTGCTGTGTCCACAGTGTTTGCTCTACAGCCATCATTTTACCCTCAAAACGAAGCCATTGTTGTTCTCTGTCCAACACCATGTCTTTCAAAGCTCAGAGATGTAAACCTTTAAAACTGTGTGGATCCAAGTGGAGGGATCACATTTTTGTCATTAAGTGATTCAAAGAATATGAACTTTTAATATTCATTCAGATGTTTTCTGACTCTAAATTTTCTTTTGTCATTTCTTAGGCTTTTCTAATTTACAATTAAAACATTTTCAGCTATTTTCCAACTTCTTCTTCTGTGTAAACGTCAGCTATTAGCACTTCAGCACTTTTGTTTTCAGATTAAATTTTGTTTCTTTTTATCTCATTCAAAATTTTTAACTTAAATCCAGCAATTAATTCATTTCAGTGCATACATTCAGATTCAAGCATTCACACTGCAGTTTCTTCAGAAAATGAACTTTCTAGTTTAATCTAACCTTCAATCAGGTTCAAATGCTAAAATTAAATGAATTTGTGGTTTCCTGGTTTATTTTATACAACTGGTTTCTATGACTTCCCTGAAGAGGTCTTTTCATGTTAGACAAGAGTAAGGGTCAAATCCATTCCTTTTAAATATACATACACACTCTCACAACACTTAACACTCATTAATGCACTTTATTATATTACTGCTTAAACTCTTATCTGAGAGGATGTGATTTCACTGCAGTTAGTAAGCTATTTCAAATTCAGTTAAATTCAACTCAGTTTTACCTACACTGAACACAATAGGTAAGACAATTTTTGTTTGATCAATTATTTCTTTGTTGTAATAGTGTGAGCAAGGTAAGCAAATTTGTTCTTGCAACATAAACTATTAGCTTGAAGAACTCCAAAGTGATGGGACCACATTTGTGTACTCCACTGTGTTAGTGCTTACTTTCCAAGAAATCTGTAATCTTCATTTTAAGCCCGTAGTCAGCCAGATGTTTCTGCAAAGTCACAAACATCTTTATTAGTATTGTTATTGTTATTATTGTTATTATTATTGTTATTGTTGTTATTGCTGTTTGCAACAATTTTTTTCTTACAATGACTCCTTTAGCACCGACATCACATCTGAAAAGGATTCACTCCAAGTTATTCCAGGTAGTTAAAACAGACAATACACTAAAGTATAATGTACCATGTGTGTATTTGAGTTTTTACTTGGGCTCTTTAGAGAGTAGAACCAGACGACTTCCTTCAAAATCAGTCTTCATATTGAGCTTACAGCTCTGTAGAGGAGAGAAAACAAGAAAAGATTCAGTGTGGATGTTCGGTTTGTGTGAAACACATTTTGTGTAATAGACATTCTAATTAAATAAAAATGTCACCCAGCTCAGATACCTGAGAAGCATCAGATATTTACAACAGAAACACTCAGCTGTTATAGATGTGTGGTTCTATGATGGTGAATGTGTTAAGAGGTTTAAGAGGCTTTTGTTTGTATTTATATGTATTCTAATTCATGATGGATCTAAATATATCGAGGATCATTGAAATACTGAAGGAAGCCTAAAATTAAACATTTTTTTCATGAGATTTCTGAATGGGATTTCCTGGTTTGGTGTGTGAGTGGTAAACTGAATTTTTTACTGAATCTGGGTATTTGTGTATGTGTCTATTTACCACAGAAAGAGATGGCTGAATGGGCTCAACTAGAGATTGTGCTATGGCATGCATATTAGCAGAGAGTCCATCCTCAGTGATACTGATGATTGGAGCCTCAGTGAGCTTCACGTCAACAGGACCCTTAAAGAAAGACAGTATTCTGCTCTTGTAGTCAGTGAAAAAAATACACAAGAAAAATAACTGCTGTGCTTGTATCACACCAGGAATTAAGAGTCTGTTTAGCTTAAGCAAGGAAAGTCAGCTGTAATTCCCTCTACAAAAGTATCCTTTTGCTAAAAAAAAAAAAAAAAAAAAAAAAAATCTAGTTTAGAAACCTGTAAGTCAAATCTAGCTCTTTCAGAAACAGTTCATTTGGAAGTTATCAGGAACGAGCATGCTCACATTTGTAAAACTTAAACTTATACAGGAAAAAAAAAATCATTTTAACAAAGGAAAGGAAAATATACTCTGCTCTGCTCTACTTTGGTCAGGGCTCTAGACTAACTTTTTGACATGGGCGCACCGGTACGCCTAACTTTAAAAATTTAAGCGTACCGGCACAAAAATTAGGCGCACACAAATTTTTCAACCGCATCGCTTAACACCGCAGTTTTACATGTGCACCTTCTTTGGGGGGGAAGTCCATACAGACAATATTCATTTCTAAATTATTAACTAACAATCTTCTGCTTAAAGTGCTTTGTCAATATTGTAGAAAATGTTAAACTTAATCATCATCTTGGCTCCTCTGACGACCTGTTTGCTGTTGCATGCTGCTGAAAGGCAGTGGGGAGAGGGGACACTTGGGCAGTGCATTTATTGCAGCATATAATGTGTTTTCTGGATACACTGCTGCTTTTTCAGCATTGAAAGATTGATGGCACTGTGTCAGAGCTGGCTATGAATTTCAGACGGATCAGGCCTTAACTTAACAAAAAAGTTATCAATAGTTCTTTTCATCTTTTCTTATTACCCACAGCTACATCCACTTCTGTCGGGCCTAGGCTGCTCACTAGGGCTGGGTATCATCACTCTTTTCTATAATCCATTCGATTCCGGTTCTCAAAGTCCTGATTCGATTCAATTTAGCCTGAGACAGTCAGAAATATTATAATTCTGATCATTTATCAGTACTGATACATGTGAGACTTCATCAGAATTGTGAACATCACAGCAGATGCCTTTGTGTCAAAGTAACTGAGAATAAAACACAGAAAAACATGAAGGAGATTTTTCTGGCCTGGCTTTTTATAGCAGATAACCTTAAAAATATTCTGCAATTTTGCATAATTTTAAGAAGTTTAAATTTCTTCAGTATTGAACAGCAGAAATTAGGCTTTCTTGTCAGAGGTCATTTACGTGAAAAAAGAAAAAGAAAAGAAACAGACAGCGGCCGACAGCGCTGTAAACAACGGTAGACTGGTGGGTAATAAGCGAATGAATAATGCAGAAAACAGAGATTTAAGATGGGAAACTGTTCTTGAAGTACAGAGAGAGAGAGAGAGAGGGAGCTGTGCATGAAGTGTGATTTTTATCGCCATGGAAGCAAAACTGCAAAAGTCAGAGGGCATTCATGACGACATTGATCAAGTGTGAAGCGTAGTTTGCTGCTTCTTTTGCTGCTGGCTCAGTGAATTTTGGTTGGAGAGACAAAACCTGCAGCTCAGAATCAGCGCAAAAAAGACGTAAACACAGCGTGGACCCGACGCATCAGAATCGCTGAGCTCCGACAGCGTGTCCGTGTTCAGGCCGTAGGGTGAGAAAGCCGAGAAAGACAAAGCTGATGCGTCTGGTCCGCTCTGTGTTTACGTCTTTGTGTTGAATCCGTTAATGAATCGATATCGCTTTATTCAAGCTACTCACCTCTCTCTTCCACCTGCACTTTCAACTGGACCATGGCCAATCAGAGAGGTCCCGCCCCTGACTATCTCTGATTGGTTTAGTCCACGATAGGGGAATAATGTGTGTCTGTTGTTGACCACATGGAGAGTTGCAGAGATTTTTTTTTTGTTACCCGAACAGTTGGTCGCACCGGTGCGACCAAATATATTTTTTAGTCGCACCACTGAAAGATTTGGTCGCATCTGCGACCAAATTGGTCGCACTCTAGAGCCCTGATTGGTGTAGTAAAATTTTAATTATGCATGTAACTAAATAGCATAGCATTCCATTAAACATAACTAGTGATGACTCCATGAATTCCATCACAAATAAATTTTTAACCATTAGAGGAAAAATATTCTTAACCATCTCAATGATGTAAAATTAAGTACAGCTGTTTTCAATGCCATTGACATTTATTTAGACTTTCTTTCCAATTAATCTTCCTAAGTTAACTTAAGTAATTCCTCCAAACAATCACTGAGCCTTTTAGATCCCATTCCTGCAAGACCATTAATTAATGCTTCAATCTTAAACATGATCGACCTACTTGACCCTGCATGAAAAAGTGCAACCCCCGTTAAAACATAAATTAACTATGGCATAACACATCTTTGGAGAGCTGAGTTCAATTTTCTAGCCACACATATCCACCATAAGAAAGAGACTGACCAAAAATCACCTACATGCCAGAGTACCAAGATGAAAACCTTAGTTGAGCAAAATGAAAATAAAGGCTCATCTTAGGTTTGCTAGAAATCATTTTGATGATCTCCATAAGTTTGGGGAAAAGGCTGACGAGACAAAAGTTTAACCTTTTGGAAGGTTTGTGACCCATTACATCCTTTGTAAAGCTAGCACAGCATTTTAGAAAAGGAGCATAGCAGCAGTCAATGCTATGGTGGTGGCAGTGTGATTTTCTGGGGATTTTTTGCTACCTCAGGACCCAGAAGACTGTCATAAATGGAACAATGAATTCTGCTGTATACCAAAAAAATACTGAAGGAGAATGTCCGACCATCAGTTTGCGATTTCAAGCTGAAGTGCTCTTGGGTTCTTGAGCAGGACAAAGATCCAAAACACACCAAAAAGTCCACCTCTTAATAGATAAAGAAAAAAACAAAATTATACGTTTTGAGTGGCCTAGTCAAAGTCCTGATCTAAATCTGAATGAGATGCTATGACATAACCTTAAAAAAACGGTTCATGCTCAAAAACCCTCTAGTGTGTCTGAAATACAACAATTCTGCAAAGATGAGTGGGCCAAAATTCTCCACATTGCTATAAAAGACTCTTTATCAGTTATCACAAATGCTTGATTGCAGTTGTTGCTGCTAAGGGTAGCCCAAGCAGTTATCAGGTTTAGGAGGCAATCACTTTTTCAGACATGGCAATATAAGTTTGGATTTTGTCACCCTGATAATAAAGACTTTAGAAATTGTATTTTGTGTTGACTTGTGTTATCTTTGTTTAATATTTAAATTTGTTTGATGATTTGTTTGCCGATCTGAAACAAGTGTGACACATACAAAAGAAAAGAGTCATTCATTGCTTCCTTTTCATCATCTGTTAAGTCCAGTGTTCATAATCTTGGTGTAATAACTGATTAATCACTGGACTTCGACTTCAATGTAAAATCTCATCTCGTTGTTTCTTTCTTTCTCTTTCCTTTCTAAACAAACCTAGAATTACTTTGGCTAAACTGGAGAAGATTAACTATTAATTTGTGTTGTCATGCTTAGATTATTGTAATGCCCTGCCTACCATCTTAGATCCATCTTTTTACTACTAATACCTATTACAATCCTCTAATGAGAATGCTCATTAGAGTGAGGAGGAGGACCGAAATGCAGATGCTTGGAACAAAACTATGATTTAACAAAGAGAGAGCCATTTCTTTGTTGCTGAGAAAAGGTGCAAACAAAAGACAGATGAACAGTAAGGCAAAACAAACTAGAACTAGACTGGGGAAAAGTAAATGCTAAACACATGAGACAAAGAACACAACCTTGTATTAGGAGTTGGTGGGCTTTCTCTGGTGTGATGTCATGGGTTTGCTTCTGTTTTCAGCACAGGTAGGCGGGGCGGTGTGTCAAGGGATGCTGGCACACCGGCGGTACATCAGACGTCATTTGATGGAGCGTTATTTAGGAGCAGCACAACAGACGTCTGGTGTCGGAGTATTGTTGCCTCCCCGAGTGGTAACGTGCTTGTTAATTTCTGCGGTGTGCATTACGGCCAACCCATGTTTTGGATTTTGTTTGCTTACCTGTTGTCCTGTATTCTTAGTTGGATCAAACACTCACTTGCCTGTCAGCTGTTCATGAAGCCGTATTTCCGGGATCACTACAAAGGTCAATCTCAGCTTTAGCCTCGCATCCCGGAGATCCTTGCCCGAGCCTATACAGCCAGTGTGACAAGTGAGCTCTCCAACTCTCTCCATATTTATTGCCGCTTCTTACCGGTTGTTTGGTATCCTCCCCTAAAGTTTCGTTTTCCTTTTTTCCGTAGATCCACCCTGCGTGCGCGGGTTACCCCTTTCCCTCCAAGAGCACTTTCTGCATTCCCTGCACTTCTGTGTCTTCTGCCATAGAGTCCATTCACTCAGCATAACACCTTGAACATGATAACAACTTAAACATTGAAAAACCTGGAAACAAGGAGGCGTGGAAACATGACATGAACTTAACAGATGTCCTCACTAGGGATGGGTATCGTTTAGGTGTTATCTGATACCGGTGCCAAACCGGTACTTTTGAAACGGTGCCGGTGCTTAAACGGTGCTCAAACCGGTGCTTAAAGAATGGAGAACACAAAATTGGTCCAAAAACCTCTCATGTTCAGCTGTTTTGTTTGTAAAAAGATAACAATGTTAGCCTTTTCTGCAGCTATAGGGCATATACGGTATCACTCTTGGCTGGAAGCAGTGCTTAATCAATGGAAAAAACACAAACTTTGTCCAAAACCCTCTCATGTTTAACTGTTTTTTTTGTAAAAAGATAACAATGTAAGCCTTTTCTTCAGCTATAGGGCACATATGGTATCACTCTTGGCTGGAAGCAGTGCTTAAACAATGGAAAAAACACAAACTTTGTCCAAAAACCTCTCATGTTTAACTGTTTTCCACTTTTTCTTTGGTCATTTTAGCCTTTTTGGCCACGGTGGGAGTATCTGCCATCAAGCAAGAAGACAGCCGCATGTAACTACGACGGTGTTTGCTAGTTCACCTTACATGCATTAATGTAATAACGTGGTTAGCCTACTCAACGTAAATTACACACGAACAACATTAAGCTACTTACCCAGATAAGAACGGCTGCTGCTGCCATCATTATCCGTCATCATTTCTGCTACGCTGACAGGGCTAGGGGCCAGGACTCTCCTCTTCGGGTTTTTGGGGGATGTTGCTAACTCCAGGTCCGATAACAGGCACCACACCCGCAGAGGATGTGCACAGTGTGAGTTCTCAAATACGGCGCATTTCTCGGCTTTTAAAAAAAGCGCTATGCGTCGCCAGGTGTTTCATCGGATTCGAGGTGTTACCTCCTTAGCACAGTATCAGCTTAAAGCACTTGTTGCAGGCTGCTGAGTTTGCATCTTTTGCTGCGAAGTACAGCCAGACTTTTGACCGCTTAGCCTTGGGTATTTTTAATCTGTAGCTCTGCTCTAAAAGAACGTACGTACCTGGGCCCACCTACTATCCTCAGAAACGTACAATGATTGGCTAGAATCGAAAGTGTATCACAGCTCAGGAAAAAAAAGCACCGAAATAAAGCACCGAAATGTGCACTGCTTTTCGGTCTGGTTACTACCGTTTATGTCAGAACTGGTGCCATCATGGCACCGGACACCGGTACCCATCCCTAGTCCTGACAAAGAATGAATAAAAACTCATAGACTATATACAGACAGGAGGTGATCAGGGGAAGTGGAAACATATGGGGAAACAGCTGATACAAATGAACATGATGCCAGTGGAAGCAAAAGTGCACAGATTGAACAGGGAAAATAAATGAAACCGGAAGCATGCAGACTAAGACACATATTTGACATGTTGATGATAGTTAAGGAGAGGACGAGAGGCGAGCGAGGGAAAATGAGAGAGAGGTAGTGGGGAAAACTGGGAAATATGGATAAACATGACAGACAGACAGAGGAGACATTGAATGAACATGAGGAGGGGTAACATGAGAAAAGAAAAGTGACACATGCACATAAACACTGTGTTGATATAGCTTGAATGTGTTAATATGCTTTATTTTGTATGATTTGGCACGATATTATGGCCACAGTTGGTACTTGAAACAAGGGTGTAGATTTGACATGGACAGATGGGACATGTCCCCAACAATATCCACCGATTATTGAATTGTCCCCACCAATAATTTGATCTCTTGAAGTAAAGAAAAACAAAACCGATAGAAAGGAAAAAAACTGTCAATGTCTCATTCACCTAGCGGTGCAGAAAGAGTTAAATTATGTTCTCTACTGGAGTCCTACCTCATGTGACAAATATGGCCAATGTTATTGGCTGTGCCTTTCAGGGAGCTTTGTTTAGTTTTAGCAGTGGCAAGCCTGCGCTGCGAGGACCTGCAAGGAGGAGAGGAGGATGGCAGCAAAAAGGAAGAACCTGGATATAAGAAAGTATTTTTCAAATAAACCTGTAAGTCACTTAAAGTCAAGTTCATTCATGAAATGTGTCCGTCATAATAACGTTGCAGGCTGTGCTAGGCCTTAAATGCCAATCCTACCGAAATTTCTGTGAGAATCCCAAATTTCAGTGCCCCTCCCGAAAATCTCCCGGAGCCATCATTATCCTGAATTTCTCGCGATTTTCCACCCGGACAACAAAATTTTAAATCCACATCCCAGATTGGCCCAGCCAATTCCAGTTTCCAACAATGGCTACTACTACTGCAGCTACTTAGTTTTAATATTACTCTTATTACTCTTTCTGGGTTGCAAAATAAACTTTTAAGATATTTTCAGGCAAGAATGTGTCTGTGTGAACTTCAAATGTCTGAGCCGGGGAGAACAGCAAACTCCCAGCACATCATTTTCAAACCCCTGCGGTCTTTCACTACTCAGGTTAAACGTGATATATAAGTCACTTAAAGAATGTAAACATGTTATTGTTTGGCCTTTTTCAGTTTTTTTATTTATTCATGAGTAAATTGTTTTGGCTCAGATTAAAGTTATTAGATTGGATTAAATTTAAACTTTGTTAATCTCTCGGGTGGGTTCCTCCAGGGTTTTCACACAGCTGAATAAATGTCAAACAGAAAACTAAATAAAAAAGATCTGTGAGATGGTCGAGAATCTATGCCAGTGTACAGTTATATTTTAGATAGCAAGGAGCAGACAGCAGAGTTTCACTCCACAGAGAGAGCTCGTGATGTAGTTCTGAAGGCTAGACCATCACAGTGGCTCACTTCCGGTCTAGGAACCAGCCCACTTTGGAGACTCCCGGCCTTTTCCCGGCTGGACGATAATAACGGTGACATTTATCTTATCTGATAAATAAACATTGTAAAATTCAAGTTTTTTGTATATATATGTATACCACTTACATACATAGGCTTTGGCCCACATCAGTCTAAAATTGTATGTAACCATGATTAACATGTTGCCATGTCCACCAGGAGAGACTGGACAGTATAGATGTAAAACAAATATGCCAGCAGTTAGTTTATCTCAGTTAACGAGAGGAGACGGTATGTGTTTGGCTCCTTCGCATAGTGGACACTGAGTTGTTGTGTGGGACACCAGTAGTCCATGTCTGTTGCTGTAACAGTAGTTCATGTTTAGAATAAAACATCTCAGCTCACTGATTTGATCAGGGCAATAGTGCCTAAAATGTTGCATCATTTTGCTGAGAGATCTTTTACTTTGTGGTAATCTTAGATGAGTAGTTTTATGGACAAAAACCACCAGGTCATTCAGTGTTCCCTTAGTGCTAATGTATATAAGAGATGTTGGAGTACTACAACTGAAGTAATGTTGTTAAGTCCTTAAAGTTATATTGTTTTATTGTCATGACTGTATTTGAAACTATTTTTATTTTTGTATGATACCTGATTTATATGGAATACAACTGAAGTAAACTAAAGTCTAAAATACTTTGTTTAATAGTAATTTAACATTATATAATTTACACATAAAACTATGAATTGTAATTTTAAATGGTTTAAAAGCATGTAGCATAGCATATGTAGGCAAGTATATTTCTCCTTTTTGTTTTTATCAAGAAGCAAAGACAAAAAGGAAAAAAAAAACAGGGCAGGGTTCAGTGGTTGAATCATCCGTCCCCACCAATGCCAAAACCAAATCTATGCCCTTGACTTGGAAAGTTTGTTATGCCCAGCTAGTTCGATACAAGTGCAGAGTAGAGGTGAAGCCTTTGCCCACAAATGACTCTAAGGTTCCATTATGTATTATAACCTTATTATTTGATTTGTGATGCATGTGTTATGTAAGTATACAGAGTTACTATTTGAGCTGTGTGGCTATTACTCATTTGTATAGCTATTTGTGTGCTAGCGACTATATATAAGCGACTATAAATAAGCACATGGTTGCTAACTTGTTATGAGGAATAATGCTAGTCCACAATGTTTAATTTAGGCATCTTTTAGATTTATGTTGTTGCTAGTTGTCCTTAAAACTCAGTCTCAATTAATACTTTATGTAGGCTCAAGGAAAGAGAAGATAATGGTCTGTTTTGTGGTTATTTTGTTTTACAAAAAGAAAAGAGAAGGGAGAAACAAAGAGGAAAATGGATAAAGGATACCATGTAAAGGAAACTCAAAGTAATATAACATTATAAACTGGAGATACAGACCAAAATAAAGAAGAATCTGAAACCGTGAGGAACAAATATCCACTCCCTCTGTTAAATTCTGCCTTCGTGCTCCTTCAGGGGGCCACCATCTTCACTAAGCTAGACCTGCGCAACGCCTACCATCTGGTAAGAACAAGGGAGGGAGATGAATGGAAAACGATTTTTAACACTGACCTTGGTCATTTTGAATATCTTGTCATGCTGTTTGATCTTACCAATGCCCCAGCTGTTTTTGAGGCCCTGGTAAACAACATACTCTGGGACTTCATTAACCACTTTGTCTTCGTTTACCTGGATGACATCCTCATTTTCTTTCGTTCTGTATCTGAACACCAACGCCATGTCAGGCAGGTACTCCAATGCCTCCTGGACAACCGTCTCTTCGAGAAGGGGGAGAAATGTGAGTTTCATGTGTCCACTGTCTGCTTTCTGGGCTATGTCACTGAACAAAGTAACATGAGGGTGGACCCCGCCAAAGTTCAGCCTGTGTTAGACTGGCCCAATCCATCCTATTGCAAGCAGCTTCAGAGTTTCCTGGGTTTTGCTAACTTTTATCGCCGTTTCATCCGCAACTATAGCCAGCTCGCTCTACCTCTGACTCACCTCACCCAGGGTCCCCTTCCGCTGGGATGAACCGGCTCGCCAGGCTTTCTCTCACCTGAAGGAGCGCTTTGCCTTTACACCCATCCTCGTCCAACCCGATCTCTGCCAATCCTTCGTCTTGGAGGTGGATGCCGTCTCTCTCCTGCAGACAAAAATTTTGATGTGGGGGACTGAGAGCTATTGGTCATCAAGTTTGCCCTGGAAGAGTGGCGTCACTGGTTGGAGGGAGCTGCTCAACCATTTGTGGTTTGGACGGACCACAAGAGTTTGAAGTACATGCAGTCTGCAAAGCGACTCAATGCCAGGCAAGCCAGGTGGGCCCTGTTTTTCACCAGATTCCAATTCACAATCACCTACAGACCCGGCTCTCGTAACGTCAAACCCGATGCCTTCTCATGCTAATTCGTCGCCTCCGAAGACGCTGCCCTGGATGGTCCCATTCTTCCTCCCACGTGTGTTGTTGGGGTTCTAAACTGGGAGATTGGATCAGCTATTCGAGAGGCCCAACAGACGGAACCAGAAATGTCAATCAGCCATCCTCCGGCCTTCTCCAATCTCTACCCAATCTCTGGTCGTCCGTGGTCACACATTGCAATTGACTTCATCATGGGCCTCGCTATCTCATCAGGTAACTCAGTCATCCTTACTGTCATTGATCGTTTCTCTAAAGCTGCTCACTTTGTCACCCTTCCCAAGCTTTCCACTGCTTTAGAGACAGCTCGACTCCTGACTAATCATGTGTTTGGCCTTCATGGGACCCCCACGGACATTGTCTCTGACAGAGGGCCGCAGTTCACATAACGGGTTTGGAAAGAATTCTGCAACGCTCTCGGAGCGCAGGTCAGTCTCTCCTGTGGTTTCCACCCCCAGACTAATGGCCAGACAGAACGGGCCAATCAGGAATAGGAGGCTCCCCGGTGCTTGCCATCCACCAATCAGACAACTTGGGGTGAGCAACTCCCGTGGGTTGAATATGCCCCCAACAGCCTTACCTCCTCAGCCACTGGGGTGTCCCTCTTCAAAGCATCTCTGGGCTACCAACCACCTCTCTTTCTGGCGGATGAAGGTTATCCCCTCTGTCCAGCAGCATCAGGTTTCGACGTACGTGGAGAGAACCCGGGCCGCCCTTTTTTGCACAGCTGATCACAATAAGGTCCTGGCAGACCATCCCCGCACCTACCTACACCCCGGGACAAAAGGTTTGGCTGTCTACCAGATTTGTTCCTCTCCAGGCTGAGTCAAAGAAACTGTCCCCCACCTTCATTGGTCTGTTTGTTATAGACTCTCTGGTTAACCCGGTTTCTGTCCGCCTCAAATTGCCCCGAAATATGCGGATCTATAACGTGTCTCATGTGTCTCAAGTGTCTCAAGTAAAACCCTGTCTGTCCAGTCCTTTCATTTTTTGAATGTAACTCCCACAATAAACAAGGGACCATTGTACTCCAGTCATTTTGAGCGCACACGCCTGCACACACAGGTGAATGATGGTCCATATTAGTTGGGTTGTTAGCTACAAAAAGATGTAGTCTATGACTGAAATGGTGAGTTGAGGATTAAGATAAACACTTGGTTAGCTGTTCTCAAAAAATCAGATATAATGAATGTAAAATAATTGCAATGTAAGGAAAAGGAAATATTTGCCCTATTTGATGACGTCTGCCACCATAAATCACTGCAAACTTTGATGTTAACTAGCATGTCCTGCATTTAGCCTGTTAAATAGCTACAATCCCAACATTATACTGGCCACTAGGAAAACTCCTTTCTTAACAAAATAAAATCATGAAATAATAAATGTTTTCCTCGTGAGGAAGCGAGGGCCTGCGTTAGTGGGGTTATAACCAGGAAATTGGTAATTATATCCAGGAAGGTTAAATACTAGCCCAATTGTGATGCAGTAGGGTGGGAGGAAACTGTGTTGGGGGAGCTTACTGATGATGCAGTTGGGTGGAGGGCGGTTGGCGCTGTGCTGTATGCATGTGGGGAGTTGACTAACTGGTGATTGCAGTGGTGTGTGTGTGTGTTTGTGTGTTGGGTGGGGGACATTGTACTGTATATAGAGGTAAGGGGAGAGAAAGGCAGGTTAAACAATAGAGGAATGTTATGTATATGTACATGTATATGTAAATAGTCTAAATCAGGGGTCGGCAACCCTAGGCACGCGAAAGGTTAACTAATGGCACGACCATAGCTGGACTGGCCATCGGGGATACCGGGCATTTGCTCAGTGGGCCAATATTGGTTTTCCGTTTTTATGGGCCGATGATTTTAATTTTTTTTTTGTAACGGTATAAATGATGAAAGGTGGATATTTTCTGTAGTTACAATGCACAGCTGTTTCTTCCTCACTCATTCTCTCCCCCTCCCTCTCCTGTTGCTACTTCAATCATGAAACTGGTCAATGATCAGCTGATCGGCTTTTCTCTCTTGTTTGTTTATCGCCCACTTTGAGCCAGAAAGAGGAAACCAGCGGATGTCGCGTTAAACAACAGAAGCACATTTAAGCTTGATCAGCTGTTCTTAGAATTTATTTAATATTAATTTCCAGTATCAGTTGATGTTTACTGGAGCCACAGCTGTAAAAGCTGCTGGTCATGATATTCTGTCACATGAGTGTCCTCAGGCAGCCGTCTGAATGCTGGACGCTCGGAGACCTGTGTCTCTGAGTGGGAGACCAGAGATCAGAGTGTATTAACAAACGTGCCATATTGGCTCAGTTTATTTTTCTTATCATTGTTGTGAGGAGACCATAAATAGCATTTGCATTTTCTGTTGAACAGTTCATTTGCTGTTATGGATAAAAAGTGTCTTTTTATTTTTTTGTTTCAAAATAGCTGATAACTATTCGCTGATAGCTGTAAACATCTGCGAACAAATATAATTCTATAAAGTTGCTCTATATAGTGTGTAACTGTTAGTATAGAGCGTTATTAAATTTATTGCTAATGCAATCACATGGCATATTGACTTCTGAGGAAATTTTAGATGGTACTCGTCATCAGAAAGATTGCCTACCCCTGGTCTAAATGTTACTGTATTACAGTAAACTTTTGTGGGAAACACTGAAGCACCATTAAAAGAAAAATTATCTTAATATGGTAGTAAGAGGGCAAAAGGTGTTTCAAATGCTTTCTAACTTTTTAGTATAGGATCATGCATTCTCCAAAACCATGTGAATATATCCCACCTCTCCCAAACCATTTAAAGATTAACTTTTTTTTTATATCAGGTTCAAGAGGTTTGCAGAGCAGATAATCAAAGAGAGACACAAGGAATCAAAAATGAGGGAGAGTGCAGAGATAGAGAGTAGGCGACAGATGAGGAGCGGTTGAGAGGGAGAGAGAAGGGAAAAGAGGAGGTTTAGAGGAGAGTGAAGTGAGAGTGACAGAGGCCAAGCAGCAATTGAAAAAGGAGAAACAGAAGAAGGCAAGAGAGAAGGTGTAATATTTGAGCAAGAGGAAGGAAGAGGTGACAGTGGGTCAGATGACCGAAGAGAGGGAAAGTAAGCACAGAGAAAAGCTGCACAGGAAGCACAGATGACCAGGTAACAGACATAAAAAAAATTAAAAAAATAATTGTGCATGCAAGCACTCACAGTCAGAACAATGTATTTAGTTTGTGTTGTTTCCATACAGAAGGTCATATAGTGAGAGCAAATGAGCAGGTGAGAAGTATATATAGGAATAGATTTTTTTTTAATTTAACAATGTCAACAATGTTGTTAATATGTGAAATACAATCATCTATATATTGCTATTTCAGTGAGTTACAAGTATTCTTGTCATGTTTACCACAGGGACTTGAGCCCCATGTCAGGAACCAGTCAAACACAAATGATAGGGACAGAGAAGGATTTGATGTTTCAGACATCATCACCTGCACAAAGCCTGCCCTAGATTCTAGATTCATAGTAGTACAGAAGCGAGTTAAATGTGTGCTTTCTTTTCAACAAAAATGGTTCACAACTTTTCCTGGTTGCATTACAGTGCCACTTTACAAGGGGTGCTCTGTTTTTACTGTACCAAAGTTTATTCACATCGGTCAAAATTTACGAGCAAGTGTGACCCCGCCTTTGTAAGTGTAGGCTTCAGAAATTGGAAAAAGGCTTTCTCCAGGTTCTCAGGGCATGCACAAAGTCAGCTACATATCCATGCCATGAACATTTATGCTCAAAAAGGGAACACTGTAGCTTCACAGCTACAGACAACAGGAGGAAGCAATGCATGGATTATTGAAGATAGTAGGCTTTGTCAAATACTTAACATGGTTTAGCTCTATGAGGTCATGTGGAAGGGAAGGGTAATCTATCCCAACATCTTAAAAAAGGCAGAAAATGACATTGTTTTTCAGAAGTGGTTAGACACACAAACAGGATTACACTAGCCCACTCATCCAGAATGATTAATAGGCACAATGAGCAATGATATTCTAGTAGGAATAGCTAACACTATTCGATGCCTCCCAGCTACACAGTTTGCCTTAGTTGTTGATGGGACACAAGACATATCAGGACAGGACACAAGACATATCAGGACACTGTGTGAATGTGAGAGTGAATGAATAATGGAATTGTAAAGTGCTTTGGGTGCCTTGAAAAGCGCTATATAAATGCAATCCATTATTATTATTATTAAAAACAAGAATCTGTATGTGGATCATGATTTAAATTTTCATGAGGAATGGGATGTATGCAGTGACCGAAACAACAGGAGATTCTCTTTTAAAATTAGCATTATATGTACTTTGCAGACTCAATTTGCCATTGTCAGCACTGTGTGGACAGAGATACGATGTTGCAGCGAATATGTCTGGCAGATATTCTGGTGCACAGGCTTTTATTAGGGAGAAACAGCCAATAGCTTTATATGTGCATTGTGGAGCGCACTGTTTGAATTTAGTAGCATTCTAGAGCTTCTAGAGTTGTACATGATGCCCTTGACTGCGTTCATCAATTAGGGATTATGTGTGGACAGTCTGGCAAATTCAAACACGTTTCATCAGATAGCTATATCTGACCATGGAACCCCAAATGCTCTGAAACCACTGTGCAAAAACAAGTTGGACTGTTAGACACGGTGCCATCCATTCCATTCTAACACAGTATGACTCTATCGTCACTGTCTTAGAAGAAATGGCAGGAACTGACTCTCCCACCGCAGCCACTGCAAATGGTCTGTTTCAGCAGTTCATGCGAGGCAGTACTGTACTTGGTCTTGTGATGGCACAAGCAGTTATTGGAGAGCTAGACAGTCTAATCAGCTCCCTTCAGAGGAGGACAGACATGGTTTCTGGCATACAGGCTGTTGTTTGTAAGGTTCATTCTGCTCTCAAAGCCTGGACAAATACGGGTAGTTTTTGACTCCAGCACCAAACACCACAGGGTGCCATTGCATGACATCCTTTTAAGTGGTCCAGACTTGAACAACAGTTCTGTTGGTGTGCTACTGTCTTTTATTTTATTCTACTGTATATAGTATTTTATTCTGTTCTGTTCTGTACAGTTGTGCACTGTATTTATTCTTAGTGTATTCTAATTTTTGCTTCATAACTTTTGCACTGTCCACTTCCTACTGTGAGAAAACAAATTTCCCACTTGTGGGACTAATAAAGGTTATCTTATCTTACTGAGGTTTCGAAAAGAGACCTAAAACTGCAGATGTAGAACAGATATTCTACTGCTTTACTGTAAGAGAAGCTCACTGAAATTACCTATGCTTTCTCTGGTATAGAGACAATGACCTCACAAAGGATGCGACAGAGTTCCACATGGCAGTGCATGTGTTTGGCAATAGTCCCTCACCAGCTGTGGCAATCAATGAGCTAAGAAGAGTAGCTCAAGCAGGAGAGGCAGAGCACAGCAAAGATATAAAGGAATTTGTTACCAGGAACTTTTATGTCGATGATGATTTGACTTTAATCCCCACTGAAACAGAAGTCATCAATCTTCATCAAAAGACGCAGAAGATGTTAGCTGAGTCCAGTTTACAGTTACACAAAATTGGCTCAAACAGTAGCAAGGTGATTGATGCATTTCCAGCTGATGACCTGGCTAAGAGCCTGAAAAACCTAGACCTAGGGACAGTGTAGCCTTGGACTGAGCTGGAGTCTTGAAGCAGATTTGTTTACCTTCCAAGTTTCCAAGGAAGATAGACTCTTCACTAAGCAAGGCATACTCTCTACAGTCAAAAGCTTGTATGACCCCTCAGGCTTTATTGCTCCCATCACTATCCATGGAAAAGCCCTCATCAGAGAACTTACCGCCAAACCATGTGAATTGGATGACAATAAAAAATTATATTGTCCAGAAAGACAATAGAATGCATGGAAAGACTTCCTGTCATATACCCACATCATATATAATAAAAAAAGTCATGAAACTCAAAATACTGGGTCAAAAGACCCAGCCCATGATTCTCATATGACTACTGTTTTATACTCTTTACATTGGCTTCCAGTCGATTCTAGGTTGTTGTTTTTTTCCCCCTCATACTTACATATAGAGCATCAAATGGACAAGTGCCAATCCATCTATCTCAACTTCTCCTTAAAAACAGTGCCCCTCATAGTCTTCAGTCACAAGCTCAGAATTTGTTAGTTGTTCCTTTTTCTCCCCGGC
Organism: Oreochromis niloticus; assembly: GCF_001858045.2. Lineage (NCBI taxonomy): Eukaryota > Metazoa > Chordata > Actinopteri > Cichliformes > Cichlidae > Oreochromis > Oreochromis niloticus. The sequence continues at coordinate 295,989 of NW_020327098.1, forward strand.
GACTGAAAACTAGAGGTGACAAATTCTTCGGTGGCACCAAGGCTTTGGAATACTCTCTCACTCCAACTCCTCCCCAGAGAATTTGTCCATTAGTCAAATCTCAGATACAGGAGGAACAATGCGGTTTTCATCCTGGTTGCGGAACACTGGACACTGTCGAGGATACTTAAGGGTGCTTTGGAGTTTGCCCAACCAGTCTAGTGTTTTGTGGACTTGGAGAAGGCATTCTACTGCATCCCTCCTAGTGTTCTGTGGAAAGTGCTTTGAAAGTATGGGGTGTCTGTCTATCTCAGGGTCTTGTTTACAAGTAAGGGGAGAAGGGAGCAGAAGATCGACAAACGCATTCGTGCTGAGGCTGCAATGATACAGACACTATACAGACACCATAAATATATAGAGAGTATTTCTACTCTATTTTGAGCACTCCAAGTGCTTTACACAACTTGTGTATACACATACACTTGTAAGGTGCACAAGCACTTTTTTCTACTGCTCTACTTTTCAAGTGCTACTTAAGTAACATCTCCACACATTCAGAGAGCAATATGGGATGCAGACTGGAGCATCACCAACCTTCCGGTCAGTAGGTGACCTGCTCTTCCACCTGAGCTACAGCCTGCTGACAGAGCTTAGTGTTCTGTCACTGTTTCCAGAGTGAGGCATGTTGCACCAGAAGAAGGCCCCAGGGCAGACTCAGGACATGGTGGAGAGATTATATATCTCAGCTGGCCTGGGTATGCCTTGATGTTCCACCAGACAAGTTGGAGGAGGTGGCCGCTGAGAGGAGAGTAACATGGGATGCAGACTGGAGCATCACGTCCGGGCTTCTGTTCTTAGGCTACTCTGTGACCTGGCCACAGATAAGTGGAAGGTGATGGATGGATGTCTTAACTCGATCTGTGATCTTGATCTGTAATTTTTTTTTAAATGCTTCCAAAACATCTCATTATTGTATATATTGTATCAACAGTATCATGATCTGAATCCATGTGTTTTAATCTGCAAGACTTTTGTTTATGATATGTAAGCTTTTGAAAAGAAATAAAAACTATCATTCAGCTATCATATTTAAGATTGAAATAAGCAGATGCCTTACAAAAGCACCCATATTTTGGGATGCTGTCAAAACATTTACATTTCATGTCACAAGCCTACCTGCAGCAGGCCTGAAATTCTATGTGTTCAAGTTTAAATTAACCGTGGAACTGAAAACATAATTGACCCTTTAAGTTTTCCTAATGAGACATTTGTAATGTTACTTACCACAGGAAGTCCCAGTTTGGTCAGAATCGCATTTATTAGCTCACCAAAAAAACTATCGATCTGTGAAGCAAAACAGAATAAATGATGTGAGAAGTAGCAAGCCTCCGACCACGTAATATGCTTTTTTCATTTCTTTTTTAATTCATTTTACTTTTTCAGTTTTTATAGAAGCTAAAGCTGAGTTATTCCTAGTGATATTTTCTTCACCTGCACAACACTAATTTTCACATTTAAGTGAAAGAATCAAACATTTCTTTAGTTGCTTTAAGAATATTACCTCTCTTTTTAAGGACAAAATAGTGGGGAAGACAGATATGAGAGGAACCTAGACAGACGAGAACTAAATAGGGAATAGAAATCAATATCAACACAACTAACTGAAGCCTAAACTATACAAACAAGAACATCATAATTAAAAAAAAAGCAATGAAGCTGGTTTGTACAATTAGTATCTCTCACTCTCTCCCTCTCTCTCTCGCACTGCATGCTGGGAGCTTGATGGTGGTGAGTTTGATGTGTCTGAGTGACGGTGTGTGACTTTTTTCACTGAATGCTTCCCCCCCCCCATTTTCTCGCTGTTTCTTGTATGATCTCTGATTATCTGCTCTTGCTCTTGATGAAGGTGGTAGTACTTTTCTCCTCTCCTCTCCTCCCCTCGCTTAGCTTCCCTGATTAGCCTCTTGTGTCCTTGTCTAGTCTCATGTTTTTTTTGTATTACTTTTCCCTGGAACACTCTCTCACAGTCTGTTCTCTAAAACCTAAAAGACAATTATGTATTTGATCAACTGGTCTCTGAATGCAATTGACACCCTTTCTCAACGAGAAGTCTGGGCTCGGGTGAGCCTGAGTGCTGAAGATATCTACCTATTCGGAACCATGATAACAGGGTTCTTGCTGATCGGAGCTGGCTTGGCCCTGACTTATCGAAGAATTAAGGAAGCGGAACCGGCTGTTCAAACCCCCCCGAGGCTGCCCGCTGGGATTGAAACGATCAGACGAGGCGTGAGTTTCTCGAAATGGGCTCATTGAGTGCAGCACGGATAAGATCTTGGAGAAGCTTACGGCTGGCATGAATACTCAGAACAAGACCTCTGAGTGCAAATTGGATTACATCTTGGAGAAGCTCACTGTGGTCGTGAGTTCTCAGAAATCGGCTCTTTGAGCACAACAATGACAACATCACGGAGCATAAGTTTGATAACATCATGGAGAAGCTCATGGCTCTCCAACGGGAAGTTGAGAGACCAGTGTCGGACTGTTAGAACAGCTTTGAAATTCATATGAGTTGTTTGCCCTAAAGTAAAAACCACCATCACTTCATGCGGAGACCCCTTTGGCACCAGCTGTGGTCTCAAGGCTGGAGCTGAACAACAGCACCCTGATAATGGACTGTGTTTAGACTGGTCTTCCCATTCTATGCAAGGCCACCTGGGTTGGCTGTGTTAGGGTTCAGAAATTGAGGAGGAATACCAAATAATGACCACTGATCCGGCCAGGTGCAATTAGATGAAGATTTTAATGAATACACGCAGCGTGGAGCCAACACTGTACAGATTCAGTGTTGAACTGTCTTACAATAGTCAGAACAAAGACTTTATAGGGGTGAAATAGTACAGCCCCCTTCTGTTGCCAGGCAGACTCAAGATCTCCTACGTCAATCCAAAACCACAACTGTTCAGTTAACTTTTGACACAGTTTAAAAAGAACATTGTCTTCGGCTCGAACCCAGGTGCTTCCCCTCAGCTCGCCTTCGCTGTCGCTTATCTCTGGGACATCTGGTGTACTTCCTGGAACAGACTAACACGTACGCACCCAAACTTTCCAGTTACAGCAAAACACATCTTAACTTCTTACCTACTAAATGAGTCTACTTATATGTATGTGTATGTGTGTGTCAGCTTCTGCTGCCCTTTATTTCACCCTTCACTTCATCAGCTAAACCTTGTAACCTTTCCACCAGACAGAAGGCCAGCACGTACACAACTGAAACTATGTGTGTGTATGTGTGTCTCATCCTTAAATGCTCTCTCATCTCACCCGTTGCACTTCTGACCCTTCACCAGAACAGAGGCTCATCCTTACATGTAATAACCTAACTGGAACTATATATGTAATCTACTGAATAAATGTTTTAATCAAAAACCTCTACTAAAAGCTTAATCCAAAGATATAGATACACAAAAGATACTACAGATTCATAACCTGCTCACAGTACTTGCACTCAGACTCTGCTTTCGGTTTCACTTCCTGCCCTGCACACTCTGCAAACCTGCAGTTTCCCGTGAAGACTTTTAGGCTCAGATTATCTTCAAAGGTTAGCCTTTTCAAATAATGCAATGTAATCTGCCTATAAACATTTTAAGATTATAGATTCAACTCAACAGTTTAAAGTGGTTCTTACTGGACTTGTAATAAAAGCTTAATTGGGTACCAATATGTTTAAACATCTAAATGCAATATCAATATTAATAATTAATGGAATAGTAATAATGATCGTAAAAAATAGCAGCAAATAATAGCAGCATAATATTTTACTCCTCCTGACAGCTGGAAGACTGTTTACTTAGCCTGGCAGGGCGAAGGACACTGTCTCAGCTGAACTCTGGACACATACACACACACACACACACACACACAGACATATTTATACACATGCAGACATACACTCATCCCCCCCTCCAAACGCCTTCGATGCTTATTCCCTTCCGATGCTGACGGTGGATCAAGGAGACCAGCGCATAGGCTGCAG